>NW_028300974.1:0-101200 GCF_049000335.1 Polistes dominula | reverse complement strand
TTACCGGACACTTGGACACTTTTTCGACTAAGACCAAAGTGTAGGACCTGTTTAAGTATTTTATTTTTTAATATAGATTATTGGGCTGAATCCAGCGGTACTGCAATACTGGCTCAACCCGCGGCGGACCCGAAGCAAGCTCCGGAATTCCGCCCAGTTACAAAAATATAGCTAATATTCTGGCAATTCTATGAATTGCGTATCAGATATTAAGCTGATAAGAACAGATACTACACTTTGATCTTAGCCATAGGCCGAGAAGCGATATCGAAAGTTGATTCGAACGCCCTTTTATACTTTTTTAACCTACGAAGTGATTGCGAGTATTGTGCGCCATCTGGTCGTTAACCGTGAGTTAATCATAGGACTTGTCTGGCGCTTACTTCCATGCAAGCAGTGCTATTTGGCTTTGTAGGGACCTTTATAATGTTGATTCAATGGAAAACGGCATTAAAATTTGATTTTTGATTAATTTTTCTGAGTAGTTAGTGGAATTATTAAAATGTGTGATAAATATTTACTTTTTCTTATTTTGGTTTTTTTAAGTACATTTGAAAATCGAATTTTTTAAATATTTTAAATAACTAATGAATATTCCTAACCTTTTGAAAAAGATATAATAGAAATAATTATTTACTTTTAAGTTTGAAGAAGCGTAACTTTTTTATTTCTTTTATCCAGTTTTATACTGATTTTATGGTATGATTTTTAACACATATTTGAATATACTAACCATTATTTTATTCTGTTTTTATTTTGTAATATGCAGCGTTTAAAATTTCATAAATATTATTTGTTGTTTTGCTTTTATGAGCTTTTTCCGGATTATAGCAAATTTGTAAAATTGGATAATGATATTGTGTAAAACGACGTAAAACGACTAATGATATTGTGTTTCACTTCATTTAGTCATATGCTTTACTAGATATCATACAAGAAGCAAATATTTAGTTTGTTATAAAATAATATTAAAGGAAAAATATACTGATTTATTGAAAAATATTAAAAACTATTTATTTTTACAATTTTTTTTATAAATTTTAACAGGGCAATTATGTTTAATTACTACCACAAATTATAACTAATTTAAAAATATTTAACTCATAGAAATATCCAACCCCTGAGAATGGTTAGAAATAAAATGTGTTAACATACATTATTAATCATGAGTTAATATCTTTTTCCGTTCTTGGTACAAGAAATTTAAATGAATGTTCTTGTATTATGTATTTTTTTTGTAACATGGAAACGATTCAACTATTTGATGGTATTTCTGTTTTCTGGTCAAAGCTTTCGTAAAGAAAACTGTTATATTTTAAGAATTTTTTTTATTAAGTATTTTATTTAATTAAGTATTCTTTTCCACTTTTAACATTCTACGCATTAGAAAAAAATAAATTAGTCTTATGATAGTACATAGGTATTTATATTTTATTAATTTTTATTTCAGACTGTCTATCTACACTCTGTCGAAAAGTTTATCAATATCTAGAAAAATCGTGATAAATCAATCATTGTGATAAAATCATTGTGATGATTTAATAACTGCAATAGAAGAAATATTGAGAGGAAAATTCTTCTTGTCATATTTACTAAGAATTCGTTACTATCATGAATATATAATATATAATAATATATTAATATTTTTTCACAGATGACTTTAAATTTAATGGATAAAAAGATATACTACAGTTTACAATTCAATATATTAATTGTCCAATCTGTACCATGTACTTCACATAGTGCTTTTACTTTTAAAATAAATGTAATGAATAAAACTTTAAACAATCGCAAGTATTTTTTTATTCATTAATCAGTATAATTTTTACTATTTAATATAAATATACATACTTTACTTTTTCCAGGAATAATTCAGGATGCAATACTACAAAGGGTAACACAAAATTTACCACAAAACTTATTGTGCTCTCTTTCGCAAGCAACAAATCAAACACAATAATTATTCCGAGTCAGGTAAGCTTTTATTTCAAACATTACATTATGTTACATCATATTATATACAGTGGATGTAGAAAATATTCGCACACCGATCAATTTGAAATAAAATGATGTGAAATTGTAATTTATTAACTAATTTTGTATAAACAATGAATTACAAAAACATATTTTTGAAAGTTTCTACAATAGATATAATGAACTAACAAAAAAAATTTTTTTTTATAAATAAAAACATTGACAAGGAAGTACTGTACTTTGGTTTCTTTTTATTTGTTTTTGTAATTGTTTATCTAACGTCGAAGGAAACAGGATATCCTCTTTTTTTACAGATTCCTTTGTACTCCTGACATAAACAGGATGAAATTTCAATTTCAAATGTAAGTAAATTATATTTATCCTGTAATCCCTAACTTCACAGCTTTCTTCAGAGCGCTTATTGTTCTTGCAACAACGACGTCCAGCTTTCATGCAACCGTTTCATAGTCTTCCTGTCCATAGTCTCATTCTTTTTCCATTCTTTCCATTTTTCATTGTATTTTGCTGTGTCGTCATTGCAATTTTGAATACTGTCTGAGGCTCTATTGCTAGTTCTAGAGGGTGTTAACCTCGTCTTCGAACCATCCTTCTTTGTTTAGGCTTGGGACTAGTTAGGTATTGTCTAGGTATCTAGATATTAACTAAGCGAAGTTGAAGTTTAGTTAACCCATTACCCGCCACAATACGAAAATTGCGAAAAAAAAATTAAATTAACTGTATATTGATATTCATACTAACCAACTAGAACTATTTTTGTAACAATTATTTTTTTGTTCTTATTAAAATATAAAAATTACAGCCCGTCCCATTTTTGGGGCATTTGGTGAAATGTACTGCAGTAAACTAAAAAAAAAAAAAAAAAAAAATAAAAGTATGTATTCGTTTTATTCAGCTTTCTAAAAAGTAATACAAAAAAATGTTTGTTATATGTCTATTGGTTTTATGAGATGATCTATTCAGTAATAGCTTACTTCTAAATATACTCTTCTTCTAACAACTTTTGATTTTTGTGAACCTGGTCTTTTACGGCTTGATTCCATCCGTAATCAAGAACTATTTTGCGTCTTATGTCAAGGAGTGAAATTTCTTCATAAAGGTGCGATATTTGGTACAACCTCCAAGTATTTATTACGGCTATATCTTCTAAAGTAGCAATAAGCTCAGAAAGTGTTAAGCTTTTCTTTTTGAATCCATTTCTATAAAAAAAACTTCTAATAGGTACTTTATAATACATTTCGCCAATGTCTCAAAAATGGGACACTGCATTTAGAAGTGAAAAACACTTACCCTGTATATATTTAAAACAACGACGACCTACAGTCTTGCACACTTGGAAAGCGGAAACTTCTTCTTTGGATTCTTTGTCCTCATCTTTGGACATTCTTCTTTCATATTTCATCAATAAAAATTTCTTACTTTCTGTTGAAGTGAACTTCTTGTTATCTAAATTAGCTAACGACATGGTTAGAGAATCATATAAGTCAGGCAACCCTGATAGCATTACATAAGCAATGTCCTCATCTTTCCTTTCTAACCCAGCATCTTGTGAGTAATCAGCTGCTATTTTCATTCTAGATAAGTATGATGTCATTTACTTACCTTCTTTAAGCTGTATTCTTATCATTTCCCTTTTAGTTGCATTATTCTCTGTTTAAATTTCGGTTCATATACCTGCTTAAGGTTTATCCCAGCTTCCTCAGCAGTCTTACAATCAACAATATGTATCTGTTAGTCTGCTTCAACGGTTAATATAATTGTAGCAGGTGCCTTATCAGTCACACTATTATGTGCTTGTCGTTCTTCTGCTGTCTTGTCTGCCTTTAACTTTGCATCTCCGGTTACCTACGGCCACAAATCTTTTTAAATAAGATACATCTTTGCTGCAAATTTCCATGTCCTATAATTTTCTCCATTTAATCTGTCAATTTTTCTAGCTTTTGATATTTCTGACATACTTCAATGTGAACAGAGAGGTAATTATAAGACGCAAATTCCAGAAAAGATAATTTTCGTTATAAGCAAGTTTTCACCGAATATTTTCAAAAACTTCTAAAACATCCTACCAATAGTAGAATGTTAGTAGAAGCAGAAAAATTAACATGCGCTTTGGCATTTTGATGGTATTAAGTATAGATTTGAATGCTTGAATCCGCTACAAATCTATCATTATTTTCAATAATTATCTTTTCACCAACTTTTATGTTAGTTACAAAATTACCTTTGTTAGATACTATATCAACAATGTTTCCATCAGTTTGAGATGACTGAAATCCTAATGAAGTCATGGTGAACATTACTCTGACATTACTTCATTAAATCCTATACTAATATTGTTGACAAAATATTGAATTGGCTGAGATCAATAATCTTCAATAAAATTTTCTTGATTATTAACAAATTGATCAAATCTTCATTGTTGCTTTCTGAAATTATAATGAACAAATATTATAAAAGAAACTAAATAAATAAAGATATTTATATATTGTTATTTATAAATTATCTTGACATGTAAATTAATTAAATGTACCTCTGTGTAGCACATGAAGTCACAATCAAAGGCAATTTTTCAATTTAAACTCTTTCTCGAAACTCCACTACACGAGAAGTCGAAGTTTACAAATTTATAATAAATAATACAAATTTTTATTAAATAAAAAATAATTCTCATGATTTAATTCAGAATGAAGATGACTTAATTCAACAATAAAAAATTAAAATTTTTTTAAAAGTAATGTGATGTCATATATTGCTTAAGAAAAAAAAATAACCTTATATTTTTTACATTTATGGAAGATTATTCTACACTTATGAAATATTCATATAATTTGCTACGAGTTAAGTAGATTTCAGAGTGTACATTTAAAAATTGAAAAAAACCTTTGCTAACTGCCACTAATGGCATTATCTACTTGCCTCTTTCGACACTCTTAATACTCTTGAAAACGTTGACCTGATATTCTTATTTGATTCGTAACGTATCAATCTAAGCCAATGTAATGGTAAACCAATTGCCCAAAGATATTGATGAAGATCATTGCTTTTATGAACATATTAAAAAGATATTATTTTATAAAAATAGTTATGTTCACCTGCTTATTAATAATTAACATCTAAAAAATTACATTCTTCTAATTTTATATGAAGAATATTTTATGAATAAAAAGAATGAAAATAATTTTAAAATACCTTTATTGATTAGTAGTAAATGAATTAAAGGTTAGGATCAACTTTTGACGGACTCTATACTTTCTGCCACATTTAATTAATATTTTGACCAATTTAATAGCGTTATACTAAATTAAGAAAATATATTATCATATATGTAAATCGAAAGAGTAAAAACCAACGGTGCAAACAGTAGCTCCAAAACAGCGGAGTTAGTATAATAATGTCGCAGCTATTCAATTGAGAACATTAGCGTTTGACGCATGCGCAGTGGCTTTAAAGTGTCGTAAAGCTGGCAATCGCTATCCTCGTCTGACAAATGATGTTGCGTACTAACTCTCTCTCACTCTACCTTTAATATTTACCATCTTTAACAGCCAGCAACCCTTATTTGCGGCCAGATTTAATTAAGCAACCGTATATCATAATAAATAGAAAAAATTAGCTTTAATTTGATATATAAATAATAAATGTACGTTATAAACGTAAAAATATGTCAAAATCATACCTGTTTATACCTGGCTGCGAAGAGGTGCGGCCAAGTGCGCAACGGCAACCGTGATTTTTCAAAGTCTTTATATATTTTGCCGTGAAGTAGATGATATTTTATTTTAAAAACAAGTGATTGAATTTTTTTCCGAAAAATTAATTAACAATAATTTAATTTAAAATACTAGCGGCCACATTTTGATAGGCAATTTGGTAGATATATATTCTTCTAATCATAAATATACGTAAAAATTAGGTTTTTAGCAAAAACTCGATGAGTGCATTAATTTTGCAGCCGGTTCCTAAACTATATTGTTCTATCGTCTCCCCCTTTGCTGCCTCTTTCCGCATTCGTTGGCTAGACCCTCCTTCTCCTTAACCTCTTCTTTCGTGTCGGTTCCTGTTTTGCCGACTTCGTTCTCTTTTCTCCCGCTCGCATTAGCGCCTCGCACTCCTACCATTTTCCGCGCTCGTTTCCTAATCTATTTCACCACTTTTCTTCTTCCTCGCCCTCACTATCCTCTAGCACCACTCTTCCTCGCCCACACTCCTGGTATCTCTTCGCCTACTCTTTCCTCTCACTCTAAAACTAGCTTTCTCTCTCTTCGAAATCCCTCTCTAATCTTACTTCTAATCGCACTTGTAACCCACGCTTACCTCTCACATACACTCCCTCTCTAACCAAGTCCATTTATGTAATACTTATGATTGTATTTTATTGTTTTCTTTATCAGCTTGACTTATCAGTTCTTGATGAAAATCAGCAGTAATTTTTTAAAAAACATTCTTTCTTCGGAATATGGCTACTCGATACGTCATAGTCACATATATTTATGTATTTAAAGAAAACAAAGATGGGAAAGAGGCAGCGCTCCGTCTATAGTATCCTATCTCTTTTACTTTTTGTCGCACACTTATCATGTCACAATACGCGCTGCCAAACCAATGAGGAGCGTTTCATTGCCGCGTTCGCTCGTTCGTTCGTTCGTTCGTTTGTTTGTTTGTTTGTTTGTTTGTTTGTTTGTTTGTTTGTTTGTTTGTTTGTTTGCTTGTTTGTTTGTTTGTTTGTTTGTTTGTTCATACGAGACGTATCACTTTTTAAAGTTATATTTCTTTTAACACGTTATAGAAAAAACGATAAGAGTGAATTTTTACGATGCGGTGGCATAGCAACATACAATTAATAGCATAAATCTAGTCGATAAATTTCCCTTAAGTTTAGTGTGGACTAATAGGTATAGTTAAAATATTTATTCTTGTATTTCTATAGACGCAACACGTGCTTTATATCAGTACAGATAACAATTTTTTATGTGTTTTAAATTCTTACTTATATTGATGATTGATATTAAGTAACTTTGAATATCTTCAAAAACATTGATTGTTTGTGAATATTTCTAATAAAAGTTCTTTTTATAATCTTTTTTAAATTATTTTTGTATCATTGAGATTTACTGAGGTATTTTTTATTTCCTTATAATATTATTTATAAATTATTACTCTCTCTCTCTCTCTCTCTCTCTTATTATTTAATAAATAATTACAAATAAATAATAATCAATAATCAGAAAATAATTAATTTATTTTAATTATGTCTAGTATAATAATTGTTTATACGTGAGGTTATATAGAAAATTAATTAATTTTCTATGGGTATGAATTTTGCAGACAAATTAAAAAAAAATTGATACTAACCCATGTAAAATAATATTTAAAAAATTGTAATTAAAAAACAAATGCGTATTTATATATGAGAGTTTTTAATATGTGCTTTTTTAACAATTTAAAAATTATATTCTTAATATGAGTATTTTATTTTTTTATTTGCTTGCTGTCTGGTTAATTTACACTCATAATTTTCTACACTTTTCATGTTAACATTGAATATACTGAGTGTTTATTATAATTTTTTTAATTAAGTTAAGTATTTGTTATAAAAAATTATTTATTATTATATTATCGAAGTGCGTATCACATAGCTAACTTAAAACACGGATGAAACCTGGGACCAGTTTCGCAATATTAAGCAAGCGACGCATAATTCGTTTTAAAACAAGTAGCAACACTATCTAAAATAGAAAATAGAAGAAATAAACAAAAAATGCTAAAGCATTAACGTCTGTGGTATGTACTTGGGAATAAATAGACTTAAAAGGGATTCCAAGCTAGGACGGAACTAATGAAAAATAAAAACAATAATTTAATTACAGAAATCCACAAATTAATTAAATTAATATGGAATAAGGAAGCATTCCCAGAACAATTGAAACCAATATATACTGGTTAGGTGCTTTTATTTACGCCGATTTCTAGGTTACGAGTTTAGTCATTTTTTTAAATCACTCCATATTCTAAAGAAGTTTTCACTTCAAAAAAAAGAAATTTTATTAGGTTATTATTTTGTTAATAGAAACAAATCAGCAAAAATGTGAAAATCATTAAAAGAGGATAAAAAGGTAAAAAATATGACAAATGTTTATAAGATAGAAAACTTTGAGTTACTGGAAGGCAAATTAAAAGGTAATATTGATGAAAAATTTAATCTCTTCTTTAATTGATATATCAATTGTAGACGATAAAACTAATTATTTAGTTCTTTCTTATAGCAATTGGAAAACTGTTGGCGGTTGCTAGGAAGATAACCGTTGACGGTTGTTTATGAAAAACCGTTGATGGTTACCAAGGAGAGAACCGTTGACGGTAACAATTAAAAACGGTTGTTGTGTTTTCAGTTCACAGCTGCGTGAGACGCTTTTGTTTTTAGGCAATGTAGATGAAAAGAAATACTTTCCACATACTGTATCTTTAAGACGGTAAGCCTCGCCGCGACTGCAAAAGTATAGTGTTGTACAAAAGTTTTTTTTTAAAGAAAACCGTTTCATAGAATGCCATTTTATAGGAGGGTTCCGCAATTATGAATCGTGTTATAAGATGCCGTGTTATAGGAATATTTCCTGCAATTTTTAATCGTGTTATAACGAAACTGTGTCATGAGATACCGTGTTGTTGGAGGGTTACCTGTATATGGTAACAATATTATAATAAAGAAATTCTACAATTATCTTACTCTTGATACTCTGCATTCGTCTCATTCTCTAAAAACTTAGTTTTTTGAAGGTTTCACTTCTAACACGTGTGTTTGCACACATGATATTTTTTCTCATTCTCTTTTTTTCGTTATTATAAGGTAAGCTTATGATAATGTTAAGTTCCAACTGAGCTATCACTGAGCTATTCCATCCTGGCGTACTCTTACTTTTTCCAAACACGAAAGAAAATTTTCTATCTAGCATCTTGCTGTAAATCTTGAAAACGGTTAATATTATATTTAACTGAAGAAAATGTTCTCCAAAGTGTTCTTTAGCCACCACTAATGACATTAACTGCATTCCTCATATTGTGTCGGACACCTAATTTTTTTATTTATTTCTTTTAAAACCTAAAATCTTCATATATTGTTATTTATCAACTTTGTAAATAATTCATATAATATACTATACTAAATAAACTATATTTTAAATTAACCCCTTAAGTTGCACGCTCGAGTTAACTCGAACGGCATTGTATTCTATGCTGCTATAAAAATTCTAAATAATTTTGTATTTTTTTAATTTTTTTGCCAAGATAATGTTCTAAATTGTTTTTTTACTTTAAAAAAATTGATTCTTTTGGTCGTTTTTTTCAAGAAAACTGCGTTAAGGTGTTAAGATGTATAATATGTAAAATTAACAATTTTGTTTTGTTTTTTTATAACAGCGTTATTTATCTGTTTATGAAGGACCTTGATAATATGTGGAAATTAGAAAGGATTGCTAGAGCGCGTGGAAACGATAAAATATTTAGGAGTCGTTTTGGATAAGGAACTTCAACTGATAGACCATTGTGAATATATGTTGAAAAGTCAATGTCACTGCTTGAAAAAAAGTGATTATTCGGAATTTTTATTAAAGAAAACTAATGCATGGAATGTTTTAATTTTCTAAAGAAATATTTGTGGATATGTAATGAATATATGACAAAATTTTTGGACTAAAAAATTGAAAATTAAGCGAGTTATTTGCAATCTCCCAAGACCAAAAAGAAAATCTCTTCACTGCTGCAGTATGCGTGCTTCCTTTTTTATTGCACCTTTTTTTGGAAGCAACTAAAATAAATAGTCATTGTTTGCAAATCCAAGAACTTGGATAACTAAAAATTTATTTAAAGATTCACAAGATTTGAATCATCACACCCTCAAAATACTTTTCCTACCATATAACACTACTTCGTTGCTCCAACCATTGGATCAAGGTATTACAGGTAGCCCTCCTATAACACGGTAGATAGATTCCTAAAAAATGCCGTGTTGTAGGAAATTTTTGCTTGTAAGCCATGGAGATGAAAAGCAATACTTTTCTCAACACTGTATCTTTAAGACTGCGAGCCTCGCTGCGGCTGTAGAAGTATAGCGTTGTACAAAGCTTTTTTAAAAGGAAATCGTGTTATAGGATGCCGTGTTGTAGGAGGGTTACCTGTAATTATACCTTTAAAACGTATTACATAAGAAGAACATTACAGTGGATTTTAAATGTAACCAATTCAAAATCAATTAATGTAATGGAAGCTTGAAAGAAATTTTCAATCAAACACTGTATCTACACCACATCTTTGCGCTAAAAGAACTGAAAACATCAACAGTTAAATGCGTGCTGGAAGAAAATATGGCCTTCTTCAGTTAAAATAGAAAATGTGCGTGAATCGTCACAAAATGAAATTGGTGGCATAGTGGAACTTGTTTTGTGAATATAGCTATTGAAGACGTTCAAGATTTATTAGTGGAAGAAGAAGTTGACGAAACAGATTTGATGGAAATGACATTCAAAGTTGTAAATCGAATCGATTCTAAGAACACTAGCACTAATGAAAATTTTACAGTTAATAATTTAACATTAAAAATATTACAAGAAGGCCTAGGCTTAGTAGAAAATCTCAAATCATTTTTCTTGAATGCAGATCCTTTCGCTGAAAGAAGCCGAAAATTCAAAACGGAGCTGCAAAACTGTCTAGCACAATACCGGGAAATTTACAATGAGCTGGTAAGAACTAGTAAGCAAAGTAAAATTAGAGATTTCTTAGAAGAGGGAAGAAAATGCAAGAACTTTAAATGAAGAAAAAAGTTGTGACAGGGAAGGCTATATTATTCCACCGAAAAAACGTTCTCGGATGAAGAAATTTATCAAATTAAAGTTACGTTAAATAAAAATAATACTTTTTGTTTTGCGTTATACATACATTTATAGATATAGATAGATAGATAGATACATTTTACTGCTTCCCCGAAGGGTTACACTCCTTTTACAATTATATCCTTAACCTATCTTAACACTACTGTCTCCCTCACTCCTCCCTTCCTCACTTCCCCCTCCACTCGTCCCACAGCCCCGCTTCTACCTCCCTCACTCCCAACCTTGTCCCTCCTTCCCTTCTCTTGTACTCTCCACCCTCTTCATCCATTCTTCCCCTATTCCACTCTCGTCCAAAATCTCTTTTATCTTCTCTTCTACTCCTTTCCCGTCCTCTCACCTATTGTTCTGATGCAGCCTTCTAACAAATGCTCTCACGTCTCTCTCTCCCATCCACACACCCTGCATCGTCTCCTCTCCTCCTTCTCCCAGTATCTCCCTTCCCCCATCTTATTCCCTAATCTGAACCTCGCCACTCTTCTTTTCCTCTCTTCACTCCACTTGCCTACCAAATATTTTGGTAACCCTTCCACTACCACTAGCTTGTACCATTTATTATATCTGGAGCTTTGTATTCTCTTCCACCTTTCTTCCTCCTGCCGATTTCTATCCTCCTTCTCAATCTCTTCCCAACTTTCAACAACCTCCTCCCTGTCCTGCACTATCCTCTCTTTAAACCTTTTCCTCCCTTCTTCCCATTTTGAAACTCATACTTCCACGCTCTCTTCGCTGCTCTTGTTCCCAATTTATCTCTTTTTCCCTCTTCTCTTACCATGTACCCTGGTGTCCTCCAATCTACTCCTAGTGTCCACCTCAAGTACCTTTCCTGTACCCCCCTCGATCTCTTTCCTCTCCTCCCACCCCCATATCTCCGCTCCATAGCTTAACACCGTCCACACCACCGTGTCAAAGAGCCACAACCTCCTCCCCTAATCCTTGCCGAACATTTTTCTCTCCAATCCCCAAACCTGCCTCATTGCTGCCCCTGCTTTCTTTACCCTATCCCTCAAGTGCGCTTCCTGTCCTCCATTCTTTCTGAATATATAGCCCAAATACTTGAACTCCTTCACCTCTTCTATCCTCTTCACTTTCCAATTCCAGTCTATTTCTCTATTTCTTCCACCTCCTCTCCTAAATTTTAGTATCTTTGTTTTCTCCACATTTACCTCTAACTTTTTCCTATCACAATACTCCTCCATCCTCCTCAGCATGCTTTCCATTTCTTCTTCTCTTTCCGCCAACAAGACCACATCATCCGCGTAACATACATTTATATTTTTAATAAAAATTAAGTTGTTTATGAAGAATTAAAGAAAAATAGTTATTTTTAATAAGTTTTCAAAACGTGATCTCCTTTTTGTATTGGTTTTAGGCCTTATACAATATGATTTTACACAACCCGGCATTTTCTAGGAACCTATCTACCGTGTTGTAGGAGGATTACCTGTACTATCTCCGAGTGGATCATAGAATGATGTTGGATTCAAATAAAAGTCTCTATGTTTTATATACAAATCAGAATTAATAGCCAAAAGCATAAATGATTTTGTCTCCAATATACACAAAGAACATTCACTCTGATTTTCAAGACCGTGAACATTATGATTCCAAAAACAAGAATTTATGGCTTCTAAAAGTGTTTGATTCTATAGGAATATGAAATAGCTATTATTAAATAAATTTATAAAATATAAATAGTTAATATATACAATATTATATATAGTTATAAATATAAATAGTAAATACTTCTATAAATTAATGATCTCCATATAAAATATGGGAAATGGCCAGATAGAATGAATGATCCGTAAGGATTTCATGGACGTTTATCACTACAGCTTTTATAATTTAAGGGTTCATTCTGGTTTCTACGCCGAAAAAAAAGGCTATTTTCACGATTTTTTTTTAGGCTTTGTAGAATACATATACATATGAAAGTTGTTGGGTGTGATAAATACACTCCAGAAGTACAAGAAAAAAATTTTTTTTATTGTTTTTAACGTTTTTTGACATCCAAAATGGCTGACAAACGTGAACCCGTCAAAAAAAGGTATGCTGTTGGCGGGCTCGAAATTTGAGAACGGGTGGTCTAAAACAAAAAAAATTAAACGGTTTTAAATTTAGTATGACAATGGCTATCGGGTATGCTAAAACTATCAATTTTTATGAAAGCAAAACAAAATGACAGCCATTTTTTCGAAAAAAAAAAATCGTTGATTTTTTTCGCAGTTTTTTGTAAAATAAAAATAGTAAAAATTAATATTTTGACTTGGTTGAGGCATGCGAGATAGCCATTCATGTGTAGAGTATGTGGTTAAAATTTCAGAAGGATCGGTTGAGTAGTTTCGGAGATATCATGCCCGCCAACCGAAAAAACGTTGTTTCGAGAAAAACGCGTTTAAAGTTTCTTTTAACAAATTTTTAAAAAGTCTGACTCTACCTTATTCTGCGATGCCTGCACCATACAGTATGCCTTCTGCTTCTTCAAAATACTCATTTTCTTCAACTCTAACCTTTTTTCGTTGTGTCCTGGCCTCTTTTAAAGATTCTCCGCTCAAACGATTGGCTGAACGCACACGCGTGTTGTCGCGGTGACTAGCGTAATTGACTGCGATAGGGCCAAGTTTTATCTCCAAAACGTGCATTATTTTTAGTATTGGGTCAAAACCTTCGTTAAATATACAAGCTGCCAATTGACAAGCTATTTCCACAATTTTTTTACCATTAAATAGATGTTTAGGCACCATAGCCCAAACGCATTTGTTGAAGCACTCATTATTATTTTGAGTGTTGCCACCTAAACATCTTTCAAGCAATTCTGGTTTTGTCAGGTCTTCGTACACTGGCTTTAATACTTCTTGGACATCTTTAGCGAGAGGAGGAGGATGTTTATAAGTATCAAGGGTTTTAGCTGCCTCAACTTTACGATACTTACACCAGTTGCTAGAACAGTATGTATGTTGCGGGTCATCATCAGTAGAAATTTTGTGATAGTACCCCGCCCAAATTTCCTTTCTCATGTTCTCAATTGAATTTTTATTTCTTTGAACAGCTAACCCATAGTTAGTCGACAATTCCTTCATCAACTTTATAGTCAATCGTTGAGTTTTAATCACTGGAACACTTTTTTTAATAACTTTTTTCTTTTTTACAACTTTCTTCGGTCCTTTTTTTGCAGCAGGTTTCTTGGCTTCCGCTTGTTTCAAAACTTTTTTCTTTTGAATCAGTGCTTTTCGTGCTTCATTAGCACGGTTGAAAACTCGTTTGGCAACATGTAAAACACACTCTAATTTTTTGATAACAAAATCTTCGCCGTAGGGAAAAACATTTAGCAACATTTGAAAAGTTTTCGTGTCGCCATCGCCGATATAAAAACCATATTTTACGGAGAACTTCTTGAGTGATCGAAGAAACATCTCCACGATACCATCAACCTCCATCTTCCCGGCACTACCTTCATGGTTTATCGTACAATGCGTTTTATGCTGTTCGTACCAGGCAAGATAGTTTACTTCCTTCACTTTTCTTTTCCACATCTCACATCCCTTACAGTAAGTTGACCTTATAGAAACGACGACAATTTTTCCACTGTATTTTAAAATTAGAGAAACTATTCCAATCAACGAAGAGAATCCTCTTTTGGCCCAAGAGCCGTCGCCAGAAACAGACAGAATATCCTCTGGTTCTCCTCGTATCTTGTTTTCGAGTTGCTCTTCGGTGACGGCTTTATGCGACACTACGTTAAAAACAGTATTGACCGCGATTAGTATAAAGTCAACGATTCCATAATATGCAGAGATACTTAAACCTTTTCCGAGGTCCATAAGTTTGCAAAACATATTTATACCATGCACACCAATACCAAAAAACCTTTCCAAAAAAAAGAATATAGCGAAAAAAACTGAATACTAGTTTTGTTTTCCTACACCATTCTGAATAATATGCAGAGACATTTCCACTTAAACAACCGTTTATGGTTTGTCTCCTCTCTCTGTAATATCTCTGTGTTTGGGTCGCAAAATAATATACTTAGACTGTTCGGATCGTTCTAAAATTTTTGTATGATAATTCTACATATGTCTACTTTCGAAAAATGCAAAAAAAAAAAAATTAATTTTTTCAAAATTATAAACCAGAATGAACCCTTAATTATCTGTTTGGACAGGTATAATCTTCTGACGAATAAGAATCTGGATATTCTTGTCTAGTATTTTTTTCCAATAGAACGCCATTGATATTGTTATTATTTTGCAAACGTAGAAGGATATATCTGGTAAACATTGAAAATGGTAAGACCGCAGTATATGGGTCTGTAATTGCTTTAGTTTGCAACCATATGACGTCATCTTCTTGTTCTATTAAATGTATTACTCCTATGCTACCAAATCTACTTCCTGCAACAAAAAAATACAATAAATATTAAAAGTTTGAAAGCTATTAAAAGGTTTAATATGATTGTGGAATTATTTAAAAGAACAGCCGAATTTATGTGTTCCTTTGTGTCTTCCAAAACAATCAGCAGCTCCATCGACTAACACATAAATTATATCCTTGATTCTTTTGGCATTGACTGCAATAATTAATTTTATTTAAAAAATTATTTTAATATGAAGAAGTAATTTTAAATACACCTATCCTCCGATTTACATTAAATATAGATAGGTTCCTTAAAAAATCATGTAAACCGAAATCGTAGATTTTTATACGTAAAACTGTGTCAATTGAAAACCAACTAAAATGTATATAATTCAGTGATTTTATTTCAACATAAAATAAAATTAAATAAATATATTTAAAAATAAACAAAACTAACAGTCTATTCATAAAATTATAAAAATATAAAGGTATATGTTTGTAATTTATTTTATATATAGAAAAAAGAAGTATAAATTACAAAATTTAACCAAAAACTTAATAACTGTTATATCGCTTTCGTAGACTATTAATCTTTTATTTATGGTTGGTATGACGTCACTTTCATCACTCAATACTATTTGATGTGATTCAAATTCGATGTTAAATAAATAAGAAACAATTTTAGACTGGTAAGCCTTGCTAACGAAATCCATAATTAACAATTGTGTTTGGTTTTTGATCAAATCTTTATAATACCTCCTTATATTGAATTAAATGTTAAGTAATATCTTACTGAAATAGGAAAGCTCGTTCAACAATCGGGTCATTTTCTACAAAATGATTACCCAATTTTTTTCCTAATTCATGTCCTTCATGGATGACTTTTGATGTGAAGGCAACTGGTTCAGACTCCTCGATCCGAACCGGGGGCATATTTAGAAACCATGTAAAAGTGAAATCATGTAAATAAAATACCACGTCAATCGGGGGATATGTTTGTACATTATCAAGCCTTTCTTTTGGTTGGTAAGATGTTGGATGTCTTTACTAATTGTCACTAATTAGGTGCATTTTTGTTGAGATAATAATAGATATTACATTTCTTTGCATTAGTTTTAGGCATCTCGAAAACTGAAACAGAAATTTAAATGTATACTGATATTGGTCAATACGAAAGCTGCAAAAGTTAAATAAAACGTATAAAACGTATTTTATATTTAATATAATATAATACTTTGACTTACTTTAGCATGTATACGTATATATTATATGTATTTTGGTATCCTCTGTCGCATTTGAATTTCAAACATATTTTTTCGTTTTATTGAATCATATGCTTTTTGAAAATCAATATAAAATTGGTGTACTGGCTAATTCAATTCCCATTTTTCTCCAAAATCTGCCGAATAGTAAAGATTTGGTCTGTAGTCGATCTATTTTTCCTAAAACCGCACTTGTGATCCCCCATTATCTCGTCTGCATATGGTACCATCCTTGTTAATAAAATATTCGACAGGACTTTATAACACGTGGGTAGGAGTGAGATGCCCTGGTAATTATTGCAGTTCAATTTCTCCTCCTTTTTAAAAATCAGTATTAAATAGTGGACTCTTTCCATTGTTCTGGGAATGCTTCCTTATTCCATATTAATTTAATTAATTTGTGGATTTCTGTAATTAAATTATTGTTTTTATTTTTCATTAGTTCCGTCCTAGCTTGGAATCCCTTTTTAAGTCTATTTATTCCCAAGTACATACCACAGACGTTAATGCTTTAGCATTTTTTGTTTATTTCTTCTATTTTCTATTTTAGATAGTGTTGCTACTTGTTTTAAAACGAATTATGCGTCGCTTGCTTAATATTGCGAAACTGGTCCCAGGTTTCATCCGTGTTTTAAGTTAGCTATGTGATACGCACTTCGATAATATAATAATAAATAATTTTTTATAACAAATACTTAACTTAATTAAAAAAATTATAATAAACACTCAGTATATTCAATGTTAACATGAAAAGTGTAGAAAATTATGAGTGTAAATTAACCAGACAGCAAGCAAATAAAAAAATAAAATACTCATATTAAGAATATAATTTTTAAATTGTTAAAAAAGCACATATTAAAAACTCTCATATATAAATACGCATTTGTTTTTTAATTACAATTTTTTAAATATTATTTTACATGGGTTAGTATCAATTTTTTTTAATTTGTCTGCAAAATTCATACCCATAGAAAATTAATTAATTTTCTATATAACCTCACGTATAAACAATTATTATACTAGACATAATTAAAATAAATTAATTATTTTCTGATTATTGATTATTATTTATTTGTAATTATTTATTAAATAATAAAGAGAGAGAGAGAGAGAGAGAGTAATAATTTATAAATAATATTATAAGGAAATAAAAAATACCTCAGTAAATCTCAATGATACAAAAATAATTTAAAAAAGATTATAAAAAGAACTTTTATTAGAAATATTCACAAACAATCAATGTTTTTGAAGATATTCAAAGTTACTTAATATCAATCATCAATATAAGTAAGAATTTAAAACACATAAAAAATTGTTATCTGTACTGATATAAAGCACGTGTTGCGTCTATAGAAATACAAGAATAAATATTTTAACTATACCTATTAGTCCACACTAAACTTAAGGGAAATTTATCGACTAGATTTATGCTATTAATTGTATGTTGCTATGCCACCGCATCGTAAAAATTCACTCTTATCGTTTTTTCTATAACGTGTTAAAAGAAATATAACTTTAAAAAGTGATACGTCTCGTATGAACAAACAAACAAACAAACAAACAAACAAGCAAACAAACAAACAAACAAACAAACAAACAAACAAACAAACAAACAAACAAACAAACAAACAAACAAACGAACGAACGAACGAACGAGCGAACGCGGCAATGAAACGCTCCTCATTGGTTTGGCAGCGCGTATTGTGACATGATAAGTGTGCGACAAAAAGTAAAAGAGATAGGATACTATAGACGGAGCGCTGCCTCTTTCCCATCTTTGTTTTCTTTAAATACATAAATATATGTGACTATGACGTATCGAGTAGCCATATTCCGAAGAAAGAATGTTTTTTAAAAAATTACTGCTGATTTTCATCAAGAACTGATAAGTCAAGCTGATAAAGAAAACAATAAAATACAATCATAAGTATTACATAAATGGACTTGGTTAGAGAGGGAGTGTATGTGAGAGGTAAGCGTGGGTTACAAGTGCGATTAGAAGTAAGATTAGAGAGGGATTTCGAAGAGAGAGAAAGCTAGTTTTAGAGTGAGAGGAAAGAGTAGGCGAAGAGATACCAGGAGTGTGGGCGAGGAAGAGTGGTGCTAGAGGATAGTGAGGGCGAGGAAGAAGAAAAGTGGTGAAATAGATTAGGAAACGAGCGCGGAAAATGGTAGGAGTGCGAGGCGCTAATGCGAGCGGGAGAAAAGAGAACGAAGTCGGCAAAACAGGAACCGACACGAAAGAAGAGGTTAAGGAGAAGGAGGGTCTAGCCAACGAATGCGGAAAGAGGCAGCAAAGGGGGAGACGATAGAACAATATAGTTTAGGAACCGGCTGCAAAATTAATGCACTCATCGAGTTTTTGCTAAAAACCTAATTTTTACGTATATTTATGATTAGAAGAATATATATCTACCAAATTGCCTATCAAAATGTGGCCGCTAGTATTTTAAATTAAATTATTGTTAATTAATTTTTCGGAAAAAAATTCAATCACTTGTTTTTAAAATAAAATATCATCTACTTCACGGCAAAATATATAAAGACTTTGAAAAATCACGGTTGCCGTTGCGCACTTGGCCGCACCTCTTCGCAGCCAGGTATAAACAGGTATGATTTTGACATATTTTTACGTTTATAACGTACATTTATTATTTATATATCAAATTAAAGCTAATTTTTTCTATTTATTATGATATACGGTTGCTTAATTAAATCTGGCCGCAAATAAGGGTTGCTGGCTGTTAAAGATGGTAAATATTAAAGGTAGAGTGAGAGAGAGTTAGTACGCAACATCATTTGTCAGACGAGGATAGCGATTGCCAGCTTTACGACACTTTAAAGCCACTGCGCATGCGTCAAACGCTAATGTTCTCAATTGAATAGCTGCGACATTATTATACTAACTCCGCTGTTTTGGAGCTACTGTTTGCACCGTTGGTTTTTACTCTTTCGATTTACATATATGATAATATATTTTCTTAATTTAGTATAACGCTATTAAATTGGTCAAAATATTAATTAAATGTGGCAGAAAGTATAGAGTCCGTCAAAAGTTGATCCTAACCTTTAATTCATTTACTACTAATCAATAAAGGTATTTTAAAATTATTTTCATTCTTTTTATTCATAAAATATTCTTCATATAAAATTAGAAGAATGTAATTTTTTAGATGTTAATTATTAATAAGCAGGTGAACATAACTATTTTTATAAAATAATATCTTTTTAATATGTTCATAAAAGCAATGATCTTCATCAATATCTTTGGGCAATTGGTTTACCATTACATTGGCTTAGATTGATACGTTACGAATCAAATAAGAATATCAGGTCAACGTTTTCAAGAGTATTAAGAGTGTCGAAAGAGGCAAGTAGATAATGCCATTAGTGGCAGTTAGCAAAGGTTTTTTTCAATTTTTAAATGTACACTCTGAAATCTACTTAACTCGTAGCAAATTATATGAATATTTCATAAGTGTAGAATAATCTTCCATAAATGTAAAAAATATAAGGTTATTTTTTTTTCTTAAGCAATATATGACATCACATTACTTTTAAAAAAAATTTTAATTTTTTATTGTTGAATTAAGTCATCTTCATTCTGAATTAAATCATGAGAATTATTTTTTATTTAATAAAAATTTGTATTATTTATTATAAATTTGTAAACTTCGACTTCTCGTGTAGTGGAGTTTCGAGAAAGAGTTTAAATTGAAAAATTGCCTTTGATTGTGACTTCATGTGCTACACAGAGGTACATTTAATTAATTTACATGTCAAGATAATTTATAAATAACAATATATAAATATCTTTATTTATTTAGTTTCTTTTTATAATATTTGTTCATTATAATTTCAGAAAGCAACAATGAAGATTTGATCAATTTGTTAATAATCAAGAAAATTTTATTGAAGATTATTGATCTCAGCCAATTCAATATTTTGTCAACAATATTAGTATAGGATTTAATGAAGTAATGTCAGAGTAATGTTCACCATGACTTCATTAGGATTTCAGTCATCTCAAACTGATGGAAACATTGTTGATATAGTATCTAACAAAGGTAATTTTGTAACTAACATAAAAGTTGGTGAAAAGATAATTATTGAAAATAATGATAGATTTGTAGCGGATTCAAGCATTCAAATCTATACTTAATACCATCAAAATGCCAAAGCGCATGTTAATTTTTCTGCTTCTACTAACATTCTACTATTGGTAGGATGTTTTAGAAGTTTTTGAAAATATTCGGTGAAAACTTGCTTATAACGAAAATTATCTTTTCTGGAATTTGCGTCTTATAATTACCTCTCTGTTCACATTGAAGTATGTCAGAAATATCAAAAGCTAGAAAAATTGACAGATTAAATGGAGAAAATTATAGGACATGGAAATTTGCAGCAAAGATGTATCTTATTTAAAAAGATTTGTGGCCGTAGGTAACCGGAGATGCAAAGTTAAAGGCAGACAAGACAGCAGAAGAACGACAAGCACATAATAGTGTGACTGATAAGGCACCTGCTACAATTATATTAACCGTTGAAGCAGACTAACAGATACATATTGTTGATTGTAAGACTGCTGAGGAAGCTGGGATAAACCTTAAGCAGGTATATGAACCGAAATTTAAACAGAGAATAATGCAACTAAAAGGGAAATGATAAGAATACAGCTTAAAGAAGGTAAGTAAATGACATCATACTTATCTAGAATGAAAATAGCAGCTGATTACTCACAAGATGCTGGGTTAGAAAGGAAAGATGAGGACATTGCTTATGTAATGCTATCAGGGTTGCCTGACTTATATGATTCTCTAACCATGTCGTTAGCTAATTTAGATAACAAGAAGTTCACTTCAACAGAAAGTAAGAAATTTTTATTGATGAAATATGAAAGAAGAATGTCCAAAGATGAGGACAAAGAATCCAAAGAAGAAGTTTCCGCTTTCCAAGTGTGCAAGACTGTAGGTCGTCGTTGTTTTAAATATATACAGGGTAAGTGTTTTTCACTTCTAAATGCAGTGTCCCATTTTTGAGACATTGGCGAAATGTATTATAAAGTACCTATTAGAAGTTTTTTTTATAACGACAGGTGAAATCCAGTTGGTCGAATTGCATCGTCATTTGACGCTAAGTGGTGGTGTAATTAAAGTAGAAGTGTTGTAATACAGTAGTGTTGGAAAGGGTTAAAAAATAGTCAAAGAAAAAGGAGATATGTAGGAAGGTGAGGGGGGATTCTTCTCGACTTAGCTGTTTCGAAAGAAAGTACCGGTTTATCGGTAACACTGAGACTATGTTCTCCTTCAAACTTTTGTTCCTTTTAATAGAAAGATTGGAGACCACGAAAATCAAAGAAAGAAAGAGAAAGTGAAAAAGAAATAGGAAAACGAAAAGGAAAGGGAATAAATAAGGATAAAGAGGAAGGAGGATCCTTTTTGTTCTTCGGTAAAATCATTAAGAGGTTACATGGGTTTCATCCGGGTAAAAACGGCGTATTTTCAAGATTTTTTTTTCATATAATATATAAAATATTTGATTCAAATTCTTTATTATCTTAAAGATACATATTTATTAAACATTTTCTGAATTTAAAAAAAAAAATATTAAAAACTCTGCTATTGTGACGTCATTCCCGGCGAGCCCTCGGAAAAAAGGTGCATTAGCGTTGACAGCAGAACTCCAAGCAGGATCATCTAAAGTGAAAAAAAAAATACTTGTTATAGTTAAGGCTTCAAACTAGAAATTGGACGAAGGAAAAAAAAATGAAAATTGGATGTTTGACAGCGGTTTTTACAAAAAAATGCAGAATTCAGTAAAAATTCCGCGGCATTTAAAAGAAAAAAAAATAGTTGTAATAAAAAAAAAATCCTTCGTCCAAGTCCTTGTAAATTGTATCTCGAAGACCTGTTTAAAATTTCATCGAGATCGGTAAAGTAGCAAGTCGAGAAATCTTGACAACCGACTTTGAAAACATAGTTTTGAGAAAAACACGTTTAAAGTTTTGAGGGACCATAGAACAGGAAAAAAAATTTTTTTTCTTGACTTACATTGAATCGTCGATTCCTGGGCCATAAAGTAATGAGTCTGTTGCATCTGCAATGTCCTCAGCATCCTTTTGTTCCTGTCTATGACGAATCCTGGCTTCACGAATCTCTTTCGCAGATTTTTTCTCGGCGGCGCAGATACGGTTTTCGTCAGCATTTCGGGCATATTCGTGGGAATTTGGGCCAAGTCTCCGTTTCTTGGGTCGATCTTTTCTACGAGCACCGTCCACTTATTGAGATCTTGAAACTTTAGGCATTTTTTAAATATAACTTACTTTGGACACTTATAACCTCAAAATAAACCTCGTGGTTCAACAAGTAATCACCAAATGAAGTATTTCAACTAGTTACCCTTAGAAGATGAGAAAAATAACCAAGGACGAATGAACAATAGGCGAGCAGCTGCTCTTTTATAACTACGGCAAGCGGAGCCCAGCAGGTAGCCTTGAGCGCGCCACTTTAAAGGCTGTATCTCTGAAACTATTACTCGGATCAAGTTAAAATTTTCGGATAATATTCTAGAGATGTTGTTGATTTTAATAAGCAACAACAAAAAATCGATTTTTTGAATCCGTGAAACCCATGTAACCCCTTAAGGCGTAGGACTTTGTTACTGTCGTTATTATCTCGTTACTATCTTTATATACTGTTCATCTACGAGCCCCGGTAGTTTTACTACTGTAAAAGATATATTAGTTGCAGTAGAGCTTACATACCAATTTTTCTCTCCTCACCTTCCCCCTTCCTTTATTCTTATTGTTAGTAAGTTGACGCAATAGTTAAGAGAACTCTCACTTCAACGTGTTACTCGAAGAGTAACACGTTTGTGAGACTCACAGATTAGGAAGAAAAAAAGTAACAAAAGAGGATCTAAATCCTAAGACAAGAGAGTGCCCACTTATGCCAGAAGTTATGCTTACATAACTACCTTATCGATAAGTTACACATGAACCGCATATCGCCATGTGTACTGACACACCTATTACCGACACCTCCCCTCGAGATGCGGGTCCATCTCGCAAGCTATGACGAGTTACTTCCGACTCCCAACATCCCTACGCATCGCCAGAACTTGTGACTGGGCAATGGTGCAAGAAAGAGAAGGGTAGGAAGTTCAGAAAGTCGGTTGCACCCGAATTTATTTGTGTCCTTGAAGGCCAGTTCTTTTCTTCTTTCACTGTAAGAGAGCAAAGTGGGATGCTCGTTCATCGTCCAGTTAGCTTTTCAACCCTTACCGTTCGCCCTTTTTACGATTTTCCATCCACTCTACTACTAGCTAGCTTTTCTATTTTCTCATATACTTATTTCATTCTTTTTATTTACCGAATTTAAATTCTATGTTACATTTTTTTTCTTCTACAATGGTAGTTGATACGAAATTTCGAAATATCTCGACAAATAAATGACGTAAAAATTATGCGAAATATTGTATTCTTTATAAAATAAAATAATAATATACAAATTATTGTTTGTTTTTTTTTTCTTAGAAAATCTTTTATTAGAAGCGAATTATTTACTCATTAATAATTCATTAATTACATTAGAATTCATTTCAGAAGTTGATAGAAGAATTCAAATTCATTTTTAGTTTAAATTTTTTTATTTAACTAGATTGTGTTTTCCACTGTGTTAGCATAACAGCTGCAAGTCTCGGGGAAGGAAAACTAGTTTGTAGTGGTCCCCGGGGTGGGTGGGTCCCAGTCACCACGACACAGCGCGTCTTCAGGTTGCGAATAGAGGAAGGGCCTCTTGGTCCTGCATAATGACGGAGGTAAGTTGCGAATAAATTGAATAAGCTGTCGCAGACAGCCGACTTGGAATTAGCCCTCCTGTTCGGGGGTTGGGCGTAGGGCTGAGTACCCCACTCCTTAAAAAGACTTTATCGAGAAACAAATAAAACCGCTATGAATTCTACTCGGGTACAATTTTCCTGAGAAGAACTAGTCCCCCGTTCGGATCTCTGGGTGGGGACTACCTTGAGAAATTCGTGTCGGGTAAAGTCAAAAAACGTAAGGGATTTTAAAGACGGCACCTGGAACGTGCGAAACCTTTTCAGATCCGGGGCGTTCTAGGTGATTTTCGGGGAGGTCGAGAAGTACGGGGTTGAAATCGTCGCGCTACAAGAGACTCGATGGGCTGGGGAAGGTTTGGTCAACGCGAGGGCGTAAAGGCTTTACTATGGAGGTTGAAGACGTGATTGAGAAATGCTTTTTCATCTCAATAGCCTACCACACTTCGAGACCCTTTATTATTTATAACGTGTCTCGTCTTTATTCTTTGGACCACAAACTTATTTTTCTAAATACTTTAGTCTCAATTAAGACCTGAACAACGAAAAATCTAAAAAATGCATTGAATCGTATCGCTCTCTCAGCTTATCGAACTGTGTACACTACGTGTCTCAGATTTCAGCTCTGTGGTAAGCTCCACCGATTCACACTAGGCATTCAACATCTTAAAAATGTTTTTATTTTATGGAAAAATTACTATAATTTTCTTAAATACGCAAATAAAACAATTAATAATGTAATTTTCTTATATGCATGGGTCAGTACAAGTCTTTGGGTATTTTTTATAAAAACATATAAAAATCAACTTTAATAGACATATTTTGTCTTTATGTATCAAATATATGTTATAAAGAAGCAAAATAAAAATGTGACAGTAATTTACTTCCTTTTGAATGGAATTTGTCAGCTGCTACTAATGTATCCTACAGTATTCTCTAATTCTTTTTCTCTGATGTATCAAGTAATCCTTCTTTTTTCAAAATATTTCAGACAATACAATTATTATATATTCTATGTTATTATTCTTGCGAAATAAAGAGTTTAATACTAATTTTTCAATAAAATAAAAACATTTTTAAATAGAAACAGAAAAATAGAAAATTGGAAATAGAAAAAAAAATTAGAAAAATAAAAAAGAAATGAGACGTATATGTATACCTTCCAGATTCACACAGACAGACTTACATACCTATACAACTTACAAAGCCAGACTTAAAACCTTTTTTCTTTATTTCGATCTGTTACGCGGAAATGTTCACGTGAAGTTAAATTCGCGTCGATTTCCGGATAACGTAAGAATTCGGCCTATTGAATTCTTGTGATTGTATTAAAAAAAGGATTTCCAAGTTTTGGAAAGAATAACTTTTATTTACAACAGATTTACGTTCGGATACAAAACGACTTACAAGCGTAACGGCCAGGATAGAAGAGAGTTTCGGATGTCGAAGGAGCCCCTTTTAAAGGAAATCGGAACAAGGAATGTTCTAGAAGAAGGGCGTTTTTTCATAAGTTAAGGGATTCTTATTGGTGTTCTCACGGTGCAGTGGGGGATTGTTTAAAATTCCAAATTTTATGTTCGGCGTGAAAAAGTAGAAACGGATGTTCCTTAAATTAGTATGCAGCGCAAGTGTAGGTTTTATCTACTAGCCCTAGCAGGTTAAGACAGGTTTTCCAAGGGATCAAGATAATACATCTAAGCAGGTATAGTTCACGTTGGGCCTAACAGATCGTCGGTTCGTTTGGACCTTATACTTTTTTTGCATACCTACGTGCTTATCTCTGTTTATATTTCTATCCTTCTATCGCTCCTTCATACAAACAGATATATTATTGAAATTATTCTATATGTGTCCACGCTTCGTAGTATGCAGTCGCACACAAACACACACACATACAACCAGGAGCGATAACTACGAAGCAGAGCATAAAGAGGAGACCAAGAATAGGAAAAACTATATAGCTATATTCTGTCTCATTCGCTCACAAGCTCAATTCTATATGTTTGTCTCTTTTTCTCTTCTTACTAAATATCGTATGTATGCGACAAAAGTATAAGGTCCAAACGAACCGACGGTTGAAATAAAGAAAAAAGTTGCGTCGTCTGTTTTTTTTTACAAAAAACTTGTCATTTCTTTTCGATTTAAAAATGTTTTCATTTTATTGAAAAATTAATATTAAATTCTTTATTTCGCAAATATTATAATTAACAATTATGAAATATATAGAATACAATAATTGTATTGTCTGCAATATTTTACAAAAAAAAATGAAATGATTATCAGATACATCAGAGAGAAAAAATTAAACAACATTTTAGAATATTGTGACGTTCCGCCACGATTCGCCACCAAAATTTTTCGCAGTGATTCAAATCCAGTTGTGCGAGACATCATTCCAGTAGTTCACCAAATAACAATAGAAACAATTATAAGTAGTACATATAAAAGAATAACTATTACTGGTAACTCTCAAATATTCGTTCTCCTTATTGAAATAAACTATTGGAAGGACTGTCCCGTGCAAAGCACAAGTTGGAACCATAAAAACATCCCTTGAAGAATCTCTTTCTAGAATAATAAATACCAGTTTTATACATTAAAATCCGACACTACTCCAAGATTTCTCCGTGGCGCCAGTAATATTTATTGCCGAACAGGGACCTTCCTTGTAACCAACGTTAAGGGATATCAAAGAGTAAATAAATGTTAAAGGAAAAGGGTCAAGTTCGAGACTCGCTATGTAACGAACTAAAAGGTTTTAATAGCCATCAATATGCTCCAATTTTCTTGCGTGGGCCCATCTA
The DNA here is from genome assembly GCF_049000335.1 of Polistes dominula. NCBI lineage: Eukaryota > Metazoa > Arthropoda > Insecta > Hymenoptera > Vespidae > Polistes > Polistes dominula. The sequence continues at coordinate 74,071 of NW_028300974.1, read as the reverse complement.
CTAGCTCATAAATCTTATCAACGCATAGGCATAAAAGGTCCACTAATAAAAGAAAGGCCCCCCCTTCCCCAAAAAATTTCCTGCACCTTCGCAATGTCCAGAACCTCCGCCTATATTTTACTTATGAGCCTGTCATAAAAATGCCACCTACAACGCAAGTAGACAACCCTTACCTACATCCTGGGAAATGACCATCCCCCTTGCAACCGAATGTTAACCCCCTCAAGTCATAAAACCTCTTCCCGCGACTGAGTGTCACCAAGCTAGGAGATGCCGGTAAAGGCCGCGTAGGCCCAACGGAAATATTACTCATTAGAACCTTCTAGAATTAAGGATAATTCTTAGATACTTTCGCGTCGAGACAATGTAACTTGCGATATTAGGCGCCTGATTGAATATGTGTAATTAAAAATATCTTAGAATAGAGAGTGTCTTAGAATAAAGTATAAATAAACCTCATCGCCAGAATTGCGCCAAGTACGTAGCTAATCGAAGAATAATGAAATGTAATCGTTCGGGAATAATGAATTTATGATTAACTAAGTATTAACAAGATGTAAATGAGAGTAATTGTCCAAAGACGTATAATAAGTATAAGAAGGATGTAAATACACGAGTATTAAGCTACGAGATTATATGTATATGTAAGAAAATGTTAGATATATAAATGTATTTGTAGTCCATAGAGACAAGAGAATTTTCTCGAACGAGGATGCCCGGGACGCTTGGGCCAGCTAGGACTAAGAGTGGGGGTACCAGAGCTACCCCCTCCATGAAGGATTTTCGGGGGCTATATAAGCCAGAGTTCATCGCCCCCGCAGTCACTTATAGTTTTCCACTTATAGTTTAATTGCACTACAGTTTTTAGTCAACACTTATAGTTTCAACTTATAGTTTTCAACTTACGTTTTTCATTTCAACATTTATAATCTCAGTTTAGTCATTTTAATACTTATAATTTAACTTATAGTTTTACTTCGATTTATATTTGGAACGTCGACTACTAGCTAGCAGCTATTCAATATTTAAATATTATTTGATCGATCACTTATAATAACTAATTAACTTCGGGTCTTTGAGTGTCTCGACCCCTTTGGAAAAAAACCAGCCCAAGCCTCCGGTGCAATCTCGGAATCTCAGAGCTGCAATCTCAGAGCTGCGGTCCTCTAATCTTCTCTCTTACTTCAAAACCTTCCTCAATCCACCCTCTTATCGTACGCTTTTTGCTAGATTATATTACTGTTTCAAACAAGAAACGAACCAGCCTGGTCCCGGTTAAACTCGGTGAAAGCAGAGTGACCATAAACAGGCATTACTATTACTACTTAACTTACTTCGTCCTCTAGGACGTAACTATATTTTTCTTATAAATATCCAAAGAAATGTTTTTTAAGTATAATGTTTGCGTATTTAGGAATTTTATACTAATTTTTCAATAAAATAGAAAAGTTTTTAAATAGAAGAAACTGGACACGTGACAAAAAAAAATAAACCTTATTTACTATATATTTCTAATAAAAATACAATAATATAACTTAATTTTACAAATACAGAAAAAAAATAAAGAAAATAAATTTAAAAAAATTTTTTAATATAATAAAATAAAACAACGAAAATAGAAATAGATTTTAAAATCGTAATTCTAAACCCGATGAAACGAAAAAAATACGACCACAATTGTTCCCTTCTTTAACAGCATCTACAGTTATTAGTTGCAACACAAAAATGAATACTTGTGTATGCTAACCCATGATAAAGATATTTCACATACACAGAAAGTGTGAAAAGTGTAAAAGAAAAAATTCATCTACCTGAGATTCAAAAAAATATATTATATTTACTTAGGTTAAGACAGGGTATCATTCCACCGACAAACATTCTACAATTTTGGATTTGTATTTATGGCTAGCGCATTCGATATTCTATCTTTATTATTATTAATTGGCGTTAGGAACTCGAAAGTTTATTACCGCAAATACTAAATCCCGCCATTGTTATCGTCCCTGAGTACGATCCTTCCATTCGCGGTCTTCGTATATTATTTCTTTCAGATTCCTTTCTGGTATTATCCTCGATGTTCTATCTTCATGGGTACAATTTTGAAATGTTAATTTTTGTCAGCTACCTACATCCCAAGGCTGGTTCGTTTCCATAAGAACAGAATTATAAAAAACAGAGAAAGTCTGTTGAAATTTGATCTATATTCCTCATGTTTATTATCGGTTCGATAATATTCATGCCTATAGTTTTGCAAAGAATATGGGCGTGTTGTCATCATTCCTACTTACTTCTCAAATCCTTTTGTTAAAGATATCTTACTCTGTATATTAAAAAATTACAAAATACATCAGAGAAAAAAATTAGACAACACTGTAGAAAACATTAGAAGCCGATGAAAAACTACATTCAGAAGCAAATAAATTACTGTTACATTTTTATTTTCTTTCTTCATAGAATATATTCGATTCATTGAGATTTAAATAAGTGTATTGAATTTCATAATTATATGTTTTTATAAAAAATATAAAAAGACTTGTATTTACCCAGGAATACAAAAAATTATATTAATAATTATAATATTTACGTAATAACGAAATTTATGTTAATTTTTTAATCAAATAAAAACATTTTTGACAGGCTGAATGCCCAGCGTAAATTAGTGAAATTACCACGGTGCAAAAATTCGAAACTAGTTGTCAACACAGTTCAATAAACTGAGAGAGCGATACGATTCAATGCGTTCTTTAGATTTTTCGTCTTTCGGATCTTTATTTAGTCGGGAGTACTTAGAATGATAGGTTTATAGTCCAAAGAATAAAGACGAAATATGTTATAAATAATAAGGGTCTCGCAGTGTGACGCAGGCTACAGAGTTGAAAAAACATCTCTAGATAATATCTTTATTAGGTCTCTCATTGCATTTTATCAGAACCTTCGTTCCGTTCAGCAGTATTTTCCATATGTTTTTCGTAATGTCTTTATTTCATCTATCCTGAAATGTTTGTTATACAGCGCAAGAATATAGATGAAAAAAGGAAATTAAAAACCATACTAATAAAAAAATTTTATACCTGAGTTTCAAAAAAGGATTACATATATTTACCTAATTTCTGACGGATTATATTTCCTTTGATAAACATCCTACCATTTTGGTGTCTTTTTATAACTATCGCATTGAGCATTTCATTTTTGTTCCCTCGCTGAAAGATTTCAAAACTTATCTTGTTATGTGGGACTGTTGGATGTTGCTCTCACATTGCTGCTATCATATATTATTTATCTTACGCTCGATATTTGGTGAAAATTGTAACACCTACTGAGATTCTGAGTCGCGTGTTCATCGATGAAAAAATTAGTGTCCTAGTGAATTAAAACAGTAATGAAGACTAATATAGTTACATCTTCTATTATAATTTTTATTTTTTTTGCATAAGATTTAGAATAATATCTAACCTTTAAAAAAATATAAGTACCATCTTTAAGTGTATTTTTAATAATCAATAACTCTTCTAATTACGTTAGACGGAATACATCTTAATTGTTTTATAATAATCTTTATGTTTATTTCTGGCAAAGTGTATTTTGAGTAAAAAAATATTTTTTCACATTTTTTTTTTTTTTAACTGAAAAAAAAAATATAGTTTAGTTAAAACTTGAGATTTTAGAAAAAAATGAGTTTTTAATTTTTTTCATATTGTTGCTTTGAAGTTATTATTGCAAAGGGAACTTTTCTTCTGGCCCAACGATTAGTTTCTATCTCCAAGGCTAAAGTATTTTCTTGGTCTTTTTTTTTGAATACGTGGCAGCAATTATTTTTTCTGTAAGATCAAGATCAGAACCAAGTCTTATTTCAAATTTAAAATATATATATATACAAGTTAGTTAAAACTTGAGATTTTAGAAAAAAATGAGTTTTCTATTTTTTTCATATTGTTCCACCACTTCAAAAAATTCAAAAAAATTCTTGAGTATAGAGGAGTATAAAAGACATTTTCTAAAAAATTTGGATGAGTGACATATTTCAAAAAAGCTAAAAAAAAAAAAAATTTAATTTTCTTTCGCCCGCCAAAAATCGGCTTTTCGTTAAAATATTATGATAATATTTTTTTTCATGTCTTAGACTCCTAAGAACAAGAAAAAAAATCATCATTGATTAGTTTTGAATTTTACTATAAAAAAAAAAATCGAAAAAACAGGTTTTTTGAAAATCTCGAGAACCGTTTAAGTAAAAGAGCTAAAATTTAGGGTGAATTATTTTTATTCGACACCAAATCGATCCCCTAAGTGCGAGTCAAAAAAGCCACGGGGGCAGATTTCCCATACTTATCCGGCTATACCCTTTGAAAAAGTGCAGTTTTTATCGGCTATTCCACCCACTAATCATACCGGTGACCTCTATTATATATGGTAATAATATTATAATAAATAAATCCTACAATTATCTTACTCTTGAAACTGTGCATTTAACTGATTCTCTCGAAACTTAGTTTTTTGAAGGTTTCACTTCTACACGTGTGATCTGCACACATGATTTTTTCAAATCACTCCCTATTCTAAAGAAGTTTTCACTTCAAAAACAATGCACCATACCAATACATTTGGAGTAGGGAAAACCCTGGCCTAATACTATTCAACTCATTAAGTTGTCTCGATTGTCAACCTGGCATAATATGTGAACATTTCTCGATGGGACAAATAAACTAAAGTGATAATCGCTTTCTTGCCTTCTGCAAAGGCACAGAAAATGTTGAAAAGATTTCAGAAAGACCCCGTAGTCAGGACAGTGCTGTCAGATCGTGGGTAAATCTTACCCCTCTCCCTGTGCCACTGGGATTGCACACAATGAAAGTTTTCCATGTCCGTGTGTTTGGGATGTCGAGGAAAGCCGAGTGTAACCGAAGTTGGCGGTTGGCCACGAAGTGGCACACTATGAAAGCGACTCGTGTCCATGTGTTCGGACGACACGAGTCGCTTTCATAGTATGCCACTCCGGCGTGCCCGCCAACTTCGGTTACACTCGACTTCTTTCGACATCCCAAACACACGGACATGGAAAACTTTCATTGTGTGCAATCCCAGTGGCACAGGGAGAGGGTAAGATTTACCCACGATCTGACAGCACTGAGTCAGGATGGAAATCAAATGTGTATTATGTCATTTGAACAATGTGTAAAACAATGTTTATTGTGTCCATGTATTTCTCCGCGGCGCGTGGTGGGGGTATTATTTCTCCTCTGTCGCGAATCTAATCTCGGCTTCCCTCGGCTTAATTCGGTTTCCCGACACACCGACACGTAACATTTCCTTGTGTGCAAGGCGTGCTAGGCTCGAGAGAAGGGGTAGAAATGTTTCTACGATTTGGCTTCACTGGACGCGAGCCATTTCGTTTTGTTCTGTTAAGTTTTATGTTTCTTTTTTCGTTGGTAAGTCTTTATCTGTTTTATGCAAAATCAGTGAATTTTTTATACACGATTGATCATTAACGTAAAATAATAAAGTTAAACATAGTTAAATTTGAGAAAAAATATTTTAGTAAAATTTGATATTATCTACGACTAGCATTATTTTATTAATGGTTATTATAAATGTGTGTACCGGAGGCTTCAATCCACGAGCTACTACAGAAAAGGTAAGAGGCTTACTTTAGTTCCTAACATAATGTATGCGGCGTTCTTTTATTTCAGAGCTAATAAATTTTTGGGTGCTTTTATATATATACTAACATAACTTAATTAAAAAATGTCGCTATTATCACCAAGTTCATTTTCGTTTAAAGTATTATATAGTAATCTGATAAATCGTTAAACAAATATTCACTTTAACTTTTATTTTTTTTAGATACTATTTTAAAATTAGTGTCTATTTCATAAAATAATTCTTATTATAAATTATCATTAAAAGATTAAAATTATAATTGATTTTTAAGAAGCTGTTTTCCTTACAAATTATAATACACGATTCTTAAAATAACAAAATGTCAAACAATAAACCATTTTGTAAGGTAATATGTATAATATATATAATACATAACTGCATATATATTACCTAACGTTCGTCTGATTTTTACGTCTCGGGCTATAGACATTTATTTTTTTTTCTCGTTAATCATTTATTTGGAGAATCGCGTTACTTCGTTACCGTGGTAACGTAACAAGAAAATTTATTTTTAATTCCTTAATTCAATCTATTCAGTTCGAAAAAATCTAAAGACTATATATACGCACAATATTTTAACATTACGATTAACATTTTAATTTCTTATTTTAACTACCTCTTCTTTATTCATTTTATCGTCTGTTGTCATTTTTTCTCATCTTTGTCCTTTATTTTTTCTTTCTTTGAAATCCCTACTTTCCTCCATAGCAGATAATCGTTTTTATGATCGTGTTTTGTTTTCTGTTACGTCATAAGTACGCGCCCACACACAACAAAACTCATGTGCACACATACATACATATACTCATTTCTTATACTATACAACGCGACAAAAGAAATAATAACATTTTATGTAGCTTACTTCCAAGAAAATTATCTTATTCTAAAAATATCTATATTCGCATTTCCAATAGCATTTGTTATTTTTCGTCCTTACATTTCTTCTGTTCTTATATACATAATTCACATCAACACAAAGCACTGCTTCTTGTGTATTCCTCAATTTCTTTTATCGTTACAATTTTTTATATTATTTTTTTGTCAAGGCTTCCATATCTTGATCAATAACTAGCATACAGTCAAAAATACTGCTTTAATTGAATCGAATAATAATTATAATTTATTTTTATAATATAAATAATTTTTATAATTAGGCATTTTCTTAAATATTGAATAAATATATAATATTTGGAGGTTAAATTGAGGTAAAAACACAAGATTGATTCGTCTAAAATATAGAGTTTTTATTATTAATGATGTAATAAAATCACTTTACTATAACGTACATATGTTATACTAGCCTAAAATATAGAAATCAACAATTTAATGTTTATGCTTTTCTATATTGATTGTTTTATATTATTTCATAAATTCTTATAACAAGGTGTACTTATCGAAGATTACATTAACTTAATATTATGAATTTAGATTCTATAGATTACAGTAATTAGTTGCAAGAATAAACTCTTGTTATCAATCCTATCTATCTTGTCTGTATATCTTCTGCTCCGATATTCTATTCTCTCCTTTTAATTTACTTATCCGTCAAATGTCGACCTCTCAAGTATAACCGTAGGAGTTACCGACGAACAGAACATACACAAAGCTTACAAAATTTATTTTTGTTTTGTACGAGGAATGTTATCTATATTTCATACATTTTAACTGATTAGATAGAATTAGAAATATATTTTATTGTTAATAGTACATTTATATGTTTCAATTTTATAATAAATTTAATAGTTTATAAATTATATATTTTATTTTTATAATGTTAATATCTTTAATATTAGATATTTTTTTGTAATTTTAAATAAATATTTATTTTTCTTGTACGAGGAATCTTATCAATAACCACATATTAGCTGATTTGGTAGAAGTAGAAATAGAAATTTTTTATTGTTGATAATTTCAGTATTTAGATATTAAAAGATAAGAGTAAATCGCACTTTATATTTGTTTGTAAAAAAAGAATTTACATAAATACGCGTGAATCGTTCGTTACTTTATTACAGTAGTATTTTATTATATAATAGTACTGTTCTAATAGTAAATTAATTACAGACGTTAAGTTATTTAATTATTTAGTTGTTAACATAAATTCGTCCAATTTTATCTAATTTAAAAATAAACATAAAAAGCGTTTATTTTTACATATATATATATATAAGACCAGAATAGGAGTGGTCCAAACAAAACGGTCAAGAATAGCACAAAGTATTGTTCTGAAACGAATTTATTTCTATGTCAACCTTATTTCCTATATACAATATTTACAAAATGAACAATATAATATTACCTGAAACGAAAAACGACAATTATGTCTATTCTTCACTTTTATCACTCACTTTCTTAGTCTATTAAATCTATCTATCCTTTTTAAATATCTAATCTGATTTGTATATGTAACGTCTTTTCTCTCTTATTTATATCCCATCTGATCCATATACGTTACATCTTTGCTTTGTCTCTTTTGTTTGTGTATCCAATTAGGTTTATACACATAACGCTTTTCCTACTTATGAAAGCGCGCGTAATCACAAAGGAAGAAAGTACACTTTCTTTACATCTCCCCCTCCGGGTGAAAATACTTCATAATTTGTATTCTATTTGTGATATTTATCATTCTTTATCTGTGTCTCTTCTGTTTCATCGGTGATTGGTATGAGCTTTGTTATATGGAATAAATCTGTATTTCTTTTTTTTCTGTTTTTATGTTATATATTGAATCCGATATCTGACCTATTATCTCATCTGGTCCAGTTCTCAATTTATCCAATTTCGTCTTATTTAATTTATTTCCATTCTCTATATATACTAAATCTCTTATGTTAAATTTGTGTTCTTTTCTATTTTTATCGAATAGCGTTTTATTATAGTTATGAGATCTAATCGTATTTTCTATTGCTGTTTTTCTGTTTTTAAGCCATATATCTTTTTCTTCAACTTCTTTTAATTCTTCTGGTACAATACTCACGTCTGATTCATCTAATAAATATCTTGGGGCAAATCTAGTTGTTGAGTGTTCTGTCTCATTGAATTTTTTTATACATTCATGAGCTATTGTTGTCTATGCTTTTTTATTTTTCTTTTCATTAATTTTGCATCTAATTTTATTTACTATAGTTTGATTTAATCTTTCATTTAAACCATTCGAAAATGGCGAATCTACGGCTGTAAATATTATTTTTATTCCTTTTTCTTTTAAAAATTCTTTAAATTCTCTTGAATTAATGCCTGGATATTGGTCTGCTAAAATCATTTCTATCTGATTTATTTCTATTACTTTTTTTAATAGTTTTATGAAATCATTTGCGTTTTGTTTCCGTGATGTTATTATGAAAGCGTACCTTGTAAAATGGTCAACTAGTAAGTGTAGATATCTCTTTGTTGATCTATTTCCTCCAAAACCCCTATTGTATCTAGTGACATAATTTGAAAAGGCTTTGTCGCTGGGCCCAAGTGTGACATTAGTCCATATTTCCTTTGCCCTCTTGTTTTATTCTCCAAACATATCCTGCAATTTTTACATATTTTTATTATATTTTTTGTCATATTTTTTGCTGTGTATCTCTTACTCATTCTTGCTGTCATTTGGCGTATACCAATATGGCACCATTCCTTGTGAATTTTTTCTATTAATTTTTTGCTTAATTTCTCTGATAAAATTATTTTATCCCCCTTTCTTGTGTGCTTATAAAATATCTTATTTTTCTTTATAAGTTTCCTTATATTTTGTTGAATATTTTTGTTTTCAGCTTGGTCCCTTTGAATTTCGTTTATCTCTATTAGATTCACAGTTCTTAGCGCTTCTTCTGTATCTTCTCCTGGTTCTAATACTGGGTTTCGACTTAGACAATCCGCTTCTATGTTGTTCTTTCCTGGAATATATTTTATTACAAAATTATACTGTGATAAGTAGTACGCTAAATCGCCTAGTTCTTCGTCTGTTCTTGCTTTAATATTCAAGTTTTCCAGTGGTTTGTGGTCTGAAAACACTGTGAATCTTTTCCCAATAAGCCATTGTTGCCAGTATCTCACCGCTTCCTTTATCGCCAGACATTCCAAGTATATAGCCTTTCTCTTCTTTTGAGTTTCTGTTAATTTCTTTGAAAAATAAGCTATTGGCTTATCTTTTCCATTAGGTTGTGTTTGTTTAAGTATTGCTGCTATACCTTCTATTGATGCATCTGTGTATAGTTTTATTTCTAATTTTGGATCGAATATTTCTAATATTGGTTTTTTGCATAGTAGCTTTTTTATTTCCTGGAATGATTTTTCACAATCTTCTGTCCATATAAACTTTTCATTTTTTCTCAATAATTTGTAGAGTGGATCTAGTATTATGGCACTTTTCGGAATATATTCATGGTAAAAATTTATTTTGCCTAAAAATTGTCTTATGTTCATTTGAGTTTCTGGTTGTGGAAAATTTTCTATTGATTTTAGGTTGTCTTTGATTGGCCGGACTGTATTATTTTCTATTATGTGTCTCAGGTATTTAGCAGAGTTAGAAGCGAATGTACATTTTTTAAATTTCAATCGAAATCCTTCTTTTAGTATCGCACTTAACACTTGTTCTAAGTGTTCTATGTGCTTTTCAAAGGTTGGTGAAAAAATAAGTATATCATCTATGTAATTTTCCGAAAAATCTTTTAAATTATTTTTTCTTAAGATATTGCTTAGTATCCTTTGGAATATCGCTGGTGCTGTTTTTAAGCCGAATGGGAGGCAGGTCCATTGGTAATGTCCATCTTGTGTTACAAAACCGGTTTTTGTTCTATCTTCTATTCTAAGGGGAATTGACCAAAAGGCAGAATTTATGTCTAGTGTGGAGAAAAATTTGCAGTCCCTTGTTTTTACTATTAAATCTTCAATTATTGGAAAAGGTTGTGCTTGTAGTACAATTAGTTTATTTAAGTCTCTAAAGTCTATGCACAGTCTTGATTTTTTATTTTCTTCTTTTTTAAATGCTAGAGTGACAGGTGCTGCAAAAGGGCTATATGATTCCTCTATTAGTTTCTTTCTCAGTAATTTTGCTATTTGCTGCTCTATTTCTTTTTTATCTTCTATTGTACATCTGTATGGTCTTTTACTACAATATTTTTCTTCTATCAAATCTATTCTTGCCTCATAATCTTTAACTGTCCCAATGTCATACTTATCTTTTGCGAACACCGTATTATACTTCTGTATTACTTCTTCTATCTTATTTCTTTGGTTTTTCTTCAGGTGTTCTAATTTTATATCGCATTCCCCTTGTATGACATTTTCGTTGAAATTTACTTTGGCTTCTTTATTATTCTCAGTCTTATATCCTATATCTAGGACTCTATCTATCTTTTTATTTATTTCTCTTTCTTTTAAATTTGTTTTTTGTGATATTTTTAGGTTTTCATCCTGAGAGAGTCTAAATATTTTTATCATATCTAGTCCTATGATAAAATCTTCAAAATTATCTTTTTCTATTATGAATACATCTATTTCTTTTTCCAATTCAAAAATTTTTATCTTTATTGTTATTAAACCTTTCGTTTGTGTCACACCATTGACTGTTTTTAGAAATGTTTTATTCATATCTTTCCCTTTATTTCCTATTTTTATCCATTTTGAATTTATTAAAGAGACTTGTGATCCAGGATCGTAAGTCCCTTCTATTTCTAAAGTATTTTCTATTAACATTTTTTGTTTAATCAATGGTGTGATTATCAGTTTTTTTGTTCTGTGTTTAAATTTACTTCTATTATTGAGTTGTTTTTTACCTTTGGATACTTACCCTTTTCTTTTTCACCTTCATTTATTTTGTACCAACATTTGTCTTCGGGATGATATCTGATGCCTTTATTCATTTTCTCGCATATATTGCATGGCTTCTTTTCCTTTTTTTCCTTTATCCAGTTTCTTTTATTTTCCCTTGTTCCTGCATTTGTCCTCATTACCATGCTTTCTAATTTTCGTATTTCTTTAAAAAGAGAAATTCTGTCTGTTATTTTATCTTTCTCTATCCCTTCTCTTATATCTTCAGGCATTCCTACCGCTATTAATGCGGTTTTTGTTTTCATGTCGATTTCCCTATCTGCATCTAACAATAACTTTTCTTTCCGTATTGCATATTCTAATAATGATCCTTCTCTGTATCTGTATGCTACAGCGTATGCCCATCTGTTTCAACCTTGATCTTCAAAGGTGTGTATAAATTTATCTCTCCATCCTTCCCAATCTCTTTCTCCAAGTTCTGTGTTAGTTGAAAGATACCAATCCTGGCCTGATTTGTCTAGGAATAGTCCTAGTATTCCGATCTTCATGTTATCCTCTGTGATGTCAAATCTTCTGCATTCTTTCTCAAACGTCTCTATCCACTGTTTTGTATTTGTGTTCTTACTAATGAATTTTTCTAATATAAATTTTTCTGAAATATTTTTTAAATCTTTTTCTCCATCTTTTTTTCCATTAGCTATTGTTATTTGTTCTATTAGTGTTTTAAGATCTTCGTTTCCTGTGTTTTCTTTTTTCTCCTCTATTGTATCCAAAAAGTAGTTTTTAAATTTCATATTTCCATACTCATCCATATAAACCTTTTTTAATTCTTCTGACAAACCTATCCATAATTTTTTCTTCTCGTGTCTCTTGGCCGATTCTTTCAAACTTGCAAACACGCTTGTTTTCCTTAATTCGGTATGCTGACTTACATTCTGATATTCCTCAGGTAGAACATATATTTCCTCATTTTCTGTCTTAATTGTAGTTATAATCCTAATGTTTGTTTTTGATTCTGTTGGAGAAGGTATCACCTGAAATTCAAACTGTAGTTTTTCCATTTTCTTTTTGTTCTATAGAAATTGTCGTTTTATAAGACCAGAATAGGAGTGGTTCAAACAAAACGGTCAAGAATAGCACAAAGTGTTGTTCTGAAACGAATTTATTTCTATGTCAACCTTATTTCCTATATACAATATTTACAAAATGAACAATATAATATTACCTGAAACGAAAAACGACAATTATGTCTATTCTTCACTTTTATCACTCACTTTCTTAGTCTATTAAATCTATCTATCCTTTTTAAATATCTAATCTGATTTGTATATGTAACGTCTTTTCTCTCTTATTTATATCCCATCTGATCCATATACGTTACATCTTTGCTTTGTCTCTTTTGTTTGTGTATCCAATTAGGTTTATACACATAACGCCTTTCCTACTACCTTCCTACTTATGAAAGCGCGCGTAATCACAAAGGAAGAAAGTACACTTTCTTTACATATATATATGTATATCTTTATCTCTATAAAATTCCCCTGTCACAGTGTTTGTTATTCTTATTCTCCGAAACGACTTGACCGATTTATATAAAAATTTTTGTGTATATTCGGTAGGTATGAGAATAGTTTTTCTTATATTTCTTATACCCCTGAGGGATAAGGGTGACCCACCATAATTATTTTTCCTTTAAAAGGATATTAAGAAAAAAGCGAAAAAAAAGACAAATGTTATGTGCCTATATTCAGACAATGTAAAATTATATGATGTGAAGTAAGTGGTGATCTTATGTTACCGCTCATGCGCAGTTGGTTCGATATTAAGAAAAAAGAGAAAAAGAAGACAAATGTTTTATGTGCGTAGATTCAGATCTATCTATATATTTATTAGCCAAAGCAACGCGTGGCCGGGGCACCCCTAGTATATATATATATATATATATATATATATATATTTATATTTGTTTTGATGATTTTGGTGTTCCGCAAATTTTCTTTCTAATCAAAAATGTTCCGTGACTTCGAAAAGGTTAAGAACTACTGGCATAACCGAAAACAAAACGATCATAACATCGCATGTCAATTTCAAAGAAAGGGAAAGTTAAGGAAAATGATGATAAAAAGAAATGACAATTGACGATAGAGGGGGTAAAGAAGAGGTAACTAAGATAAGAAATTAAAATTGAATCATATTGCGTGCGTGTATATTCCCTTTAAAATAAATAATGTCGACATTCCGAGAGAGTAAAAATCAGATGGAAAAATTATAATTATATATATATATATATATATATATATATATGAGTAATTGACGGGAATTTCCCTAAGAATTCGCGTGTATTGAAAAAAACAGTTAAACGTGTCAGTCATTACTCACGGACGCGGCCTAAAGGGAAAGTCTAGTGTCAGCCACTGGTGGCTGACGTGGCGCTCAACCTGTTAATTGTTTTTAAAATTATGTACGTATACGTTTTTTTTATTTTGTTTTTCTTCCCCCCAGAAATTTAAAATAATAAATTTAACTTGAATGAAATTTTTATTAATGAATAATCTTTTAAAATTAACTCTAAATTAGATTAAAATTTTTTCTTTTTATTTCTTACTACAACTTTTTCAACTTGAAACTCGGTTCACCTTTCTCGATTAAATGTTCACACTTGATCGAACACGTCCTCGATCTTCATCACTTTGATCGTGAACGAGCTAAAGTTTCCTCTCATTTTCAATTTTGTTGTCTCTTTTCTATCTTTCTCTCTCTATATAGTATATAATACCATCGAAGCTATTCTTCTTTTATTACCTGAGATGATTCTCAATCTGTAAACATCGATAAATAAAAGATATCTTTAAAAATGTAATATATATGTAATAGGTTTTTTCTTATTCCGGTTTTAGGTTAGAATAGAACTCAACTGCGTTTATCTGTAGAACAAAAGATTTATTTACACCATTTTAAATAAATATATATATTAGACGAAATATATATATAAGACCAGAATAGGAGTTTTTCAAATAGAATGTTTAAGAATAGCACGAGGTGTCATTCTAAGAATTTATTACTACATTAACTTTATTTTCCTATATACAATATTTACAAAATTGAACAATTTAATATTACCTAAAAAAAAAAACAGCAATAAAGTCTATTCCTCACTTTTAACACTCACTTTCTTAGTCTATAAAATCTACCTGTCTTATTTAAATATTCAATCTAGTCTATACACGTAACGTCTTTTCTACTACCTTCTTACTTATAAAAGTGCGCGTAATTCAAACGAAAGAAAGTACATTTTCTGTACCTACATATATATATATATATATATATATATAATTATAATAATTATAATTTTTCCGTCTGATTTTTACTCTCTCGGAATGTCGACATTATTTATTTTAAACGGAATATACACGCACGCAATATGATTCAATTTTAATTTCTTATTTTAGTTACCTCTTCTTTACCCCCTCTATCGTCAAATGTCATTTCTTTTTATCATATTTTTCCTTAACTTTCCCTTTCTTTGAAATTGACATGCGATGTTATGATCGTTTTGTTTTCGGTTATGCCAGTAGTTCTTAACCTTTTCGAAGTCACGGAACATTTTTAATTAGAAAGAAAATTTGCGGAACACCAAAATCATCAAAACAAATATAGTATAATATATATATATATATATATATATATATATATATATATATATATATAATATAAGACAATTCCTTTGTCTTACTAGTTTTGGTAACTACTTCACCAATAATTTGTACTGCGGTTGATGATTGTAATAACTGGAAATATATTTACACTATACACAAATATTCAGAGCGATTTCAATAATTATAATAGAAGATTGTACGCAGGATTACCTGAATCAACAACAAGTACAGCTTGACTTTATTATAATTAATAATTGAACGTAATTATAATTCTTAGCGACAGGCGCTATGAATCTCCCACGTATCTCAACGTGATTTCTGCTGTTATCACGCAGTTACGACTCACGAGTTCCAACGGCCGCGTGCCTCGCTTTGTATGAGTGTCGAGCTGGGGCGACCTCTGACGTGTCGCGCTATAGTTTCGACTAGTCTCAAAATTACATATATATATTTTTATTTAATATATTTATTTTATATATAGCGTATATATATACATGTAGGATTGGGTTTAGTGTAGAGGTGCGAGGTTAACGTACATCTAGTTTAATCCTACTGATAAGGTATATTTAAAAAAATAGGTATAATATACTAAGCATTGGCATCGTTCAAAAACCTTCCTGACTCACATAGACTTACACAATTTACAAAGACAGACCATACACCTTTCTTTATTTTGACCGTTGATTTCGTTTAAACCTTATTCTTTTGTCGCTTACACGCCACATCTCTGTTATTTCTGTCTTTCTCTATTATTCTGTCTCTTCTATTCTCTGTTATTTCTTATCTCTGCTTATTATTCTGCCCTTATATCGCTCCTACATATGTACATACAGTAGTCTGAGAGCTAGCAACGTTTTAGAGAGGGAATCGTGGGTAAGCTGATTTTTTGATGTGTCTTTCTTCTTGATCTTTCGGTTAGAACCTGCACTTCTTGGCTGGCCGTAGGTCTTGCGTTTACTAGTGCGCATCCTACCTGTACAGGTAATAATCCTATATTTTAAAAAAATGTTAAAAGGCCTAATTTTTCATTTATTGACTTTAGATAGATTTATCAAGCATAAATTTTTTATTGCTATGCACTTTTCTCATTGCTAAATATCTGCCATATACGATTTTTTTTTAATAAAAAATTAAAAGTATCTTGGTATGCGCATTTAATTTTAATATTATGTTATTTAAGTATACAGAAACCTAAAATTAATTTGCCAAGTGTTTATTTGCTTGGTAAACCTAGAATAAGAACGACAAACTTATGAAAAGTATTGCAGTATGATGCTGTAGTTAGAGAGAGACAGTTCAAATTGCAAGAAAGATAGACAGCCACGGTTGCGCAACTAGCAAGTTTACAAGATGATGTTCAATCCCCCAAATCTTTTGCAGACGATAAACTTTATATTTGTTATTTTTTATAGTATTCATTTCTGTGAAACAGAACCTGCGATAAGCCTATAAAATAAAATATCATAAAATACGATAGGTAGCTATCTTTCCCTTGAATTTGACCATTGACTCGTCTATTGACTGCCTTGTGCTGTCAGTGAAACTTTTCAAAAAGTATACTTCAAGCAGGAAACTAGTTCTTCAATATAGTATAATTTCAAAGCATCTGCTGGTTTCTCCGGGGAAGTGAAATATAATTTCGGAATAAAAAAAAAAGCGATCCCTACTCATCGCCTTTTGAATAGCTGCATTTCCCAGCGAACAATTGCGTGACCAATAGTGAGCCATTTGAGGTACCTGGTTGTAGCTCATTATCAACAGTATCCCAAATACTGTCATTATTTCAAATTTGTCGGTCATGTGATGCATTTTGTCTGTAGCGTTTCAACTGTATGATGCTAAATTTGCTTCCTTTTCCTTCAATGCTTTATTCTCCATTTCTATTCTTTCATTCGTATATTGGGCAATGTACATAAATAAACTTTTGGGAAGGATCTTGAAGAAAAATCCACTTCGGTGGCTTCGTTGCCAATAGAGAGATTTGCTTGACCCTTGATGTAAGTAACTAATGGCAGTCGTGGTGCACAGTTAGTTGCATGGGACCAGAAAATGATGGTTGACTCTGATTCTAGAGCTGTACTTCATTATCAATCAAATCATTGTAAAATCAGTGTACGCAAATAAAGATATAGAATTTAGGAAAAATGTCATATTTTCTAATGAAAGTGAGTTTAATTTATTCGGATCAAAGGGAAAGAAATGGATGAAAAATATATGGAAAATCAGATGAAAAAAAGTACACTTTTGCAAATCTAAGCTATTTTTATCTATTCACTTCATTGATGAACGGTTTCTTTCTTGCGGTTCTGCCGTATATGTGAGCTGAATGTTTCGAATTGTTTGTGGATTCACTGTCTTTCCCTAGTGTGTTGCGACATCAACGAACAATCTATGAGCACTTACAAATGGATTTTTCCAATTTGTTTAATGATATCGGGCTGCTCCTTCATTGTTAATATTTTCGGTCGGCCTGCCCGTGGTCTATTTACGCATTGTGCAACCTTATTCCTGGGGCTCCAAATCATGACATAACAAAGTTTGAACTTGATAATAAACACGATTGAAATGTTGGTGAGCTGCTGCACTTGTTGGTGAAATATTTTATAACTGCACAGGTTTATTCAGTTTTGTAGACTTAACGTATTGTGCATAACGAAGATGATCGATACCGTCCACAGATATTGAAGCATTTTAGACTACCAAAAAGATTTAAATTCCATTCGAAAATAATCTTCGATCTGGACAGTTTTCTTCTTCAAATGCTGCTGTAAGTTGATCCAGATTCGGCAGTTTCTCAAATGCTTTTAAAAACGTTTTTTCCTCCTTTTTAAAAAACGTAGAAGTCGTGTCATAACCACTTTATGCGTGCAGAAACAAATTGTGTTTTTTGGAACGAGGATACTTATCAAAACTTTTGGAAGAATATATTTTTGTTTTTACATTTCCTTCGTCGACTTTTTTAAAGAAAATTTCTTGTTGATGAGACATTGTACGCCCAATTAAAATGACAAGTAAATCAATATTTTCTCCTATTATAACTGCAGTTTTTTCAAGTTTTGATTCTTTAATTGCTGTTTCAATAATAAGTACATCTACATCATCTCTGGCCTGTTTGGTAGTAATATTTACAGCTTGTAATTTTTCAATTAGCATAATAATGAGCTTTTTTTGTTACTTCGATTTGATAATAATTTTTCTTGCGTAATTGGTACAACAATTTTTTCGTCGGAACAAACTTCATATGTTTTTGAAATTGTAGCAGTTTTTCTCAGTTGCTCCATTGCTTTTATGTTCTTATTGTAGTCTGAATATCCGTCAAATACAACAATAATTTTTGAACTGTAATGCGTCTGTAAATACTTTACATATTTATGTAAAATAATAGAAAAAGTATCTTCTCTACTCCATATAACGCGATGCAAAAGAAATTTGCCATCAATAATGAACCTCACATTGATTTCAATAAGAACAAAATCGATTGGCGTCATATCGTAACACAATGACGATTTTGTGGTTTTTCTCATGTCATTATCAAATAGTGCTGTGGGATACGAACTCAATTCATATTGAAGATATTCTTCAAGATTACTTTTAAATTGTTTGCTGACAGTAATTTTTTGGAAGAGTTATAATGGATCTACTGAAACTTTACAATCATTAATTATTACAGATTTGTTAACAATTAAAAGCAGCATTACTTTTTCAGAGCGTTTAAATTTTATTTCATGAAAGTTTAAGCCAATGATCTTCGTCATTAACCTAATTCAAATTTTGTTAACTCTGTGAAAAATAATTTGCTTATTTCCAACCATTCCCGAAGCTAACGATATTAACTATGTGGTATTTGGAAAAGGATCATGAAGTTTAAACTATTAAACTAAAATATTTACGTCAATATTGTCTCTTTTTACTCTTGAATCTCTGGTATCTACGTATTGATCTGTCGAGTCCAAGGAAATATTAAAGTACTTCTCCATTTCCTCACAAATAGTTTTGTGGTGTACGAAGCATATACCAATTTACACAAAACACTTTCTTGCGTACTTCGACCACAAGATACTCCTCCTTCTGTTTTCATTGATTTCATGAGACTCTGTTCAATCACCATATCTGTCCATGTACCTTTATTGAATTTTCCTGTTCGTTTCACCGTGAAGAATCTATTTTTAAAGTTCTCAAAAGTTTGTTTATCCATAGTTTCTTCCAATTTTAGCATATCTTGCAGATATAAGTGGGCAGATTTTGCATATATGAAGTGACTACTAACGGGAAAATATGGAAGCATTTTGCACTCTGCATCAAGATGTTCTTTAAAAAGCCCAAGTCTTTCAGCGCAAACAAAATCAAGTGCTATAGTAACTATTTTGAAATATTGAATCCACAATTGTGCTGTTAAACCTCGAGCTTTTAATTCATCCAGTTTGTTCAAAAATATCGAAGGAAGAAGGTTAGAGTTACCTATACACCATTCTACATTTTCGTAGGAAACATCTCGAGAACTGATTTGCTGTATTAACGCATCCAACCTACCATCTTAAATCTTCATGTCTTTAAAAATTATCATTGATAATGCAAGTCGTAATAATGTATGGCCTCTAATGCTTCTTGAATAAGCGTGACCACTCAGCATTTTGTCAACAGAACTCGTTGCATATATTTTACCGAGAGCTTCCTTGAGTCCATTTCTGTCCATTATGTATCCTATGCTTCCAAGAAAGGACATAGGCATATGAAATCCTCTTAGTTTTGCAACTACTTTACATAAATTTGAGTTAGCTTCTGACGCAGCTACCATTTCACGTACTTAAGAGTAGAGAGCGGTTGATCAAAAGTAATTACACACGTCTTTTGTCCATGTGACTTGACAATATCGAGAGCACAATGTAAAGTTGTGTAAATTGTGTCTACGTTACTGGCAGGATGATCAATGAAAGGAAAAACTATAACCTGAGATGTTGAAAAATTCTTGTCATTTTTAGTGAGCTGTTCAAGATAACTATTCCACCCTGGCAACGATGCAATATCCCTCCACTTTCCATATAACCACAAAAACTCAACTCCGTTAAAGTATTTTTCTGAGAATGCTTGATCATCATGTAGATTTTCAACTTGAGCTTTACTGTATCCAGGTATGACTGGTTTTTCATAAACTTGTAAAGACACATGTGATATTGCTGCCAACTCTTTTGCACTTAGTTTGGTTGTGCATTCTTGTCTCTGTTCATCGTAGAGAAAAGCATTTCTTGGAGTTACTATCTTAATCATCCCCATAAAATGAAGAGTATTGTTACCATCAAGAGTATAGACATTTATATCGGCATTGTCTCTAACATATTGTACAAGTGCACCTGATTTTTATGATAAAATACGAGGCTGTGGGTGATAAATTGCTGAAATTTCATACTGTACAGTATTATTATAAGAAGCTGCAAATCCCAAACTAGATAAAATATTCAATAGTCTTTTAGATCCATTTCTTCTGTGAAGAAATACAGAAAGGCTTAATAGTAGCTGTGATGAAAAAGAACGTTCCCGTATGGCAGCCATTATTGCATTGCTTATTAAAGAACATTTTGTTTTTAAATGATCTATTTTTCCTTTTCTGATTTTGACAATGATTTTATCTTGAAGAATCTAAGAAATGCAATAAAGTTTTTGGAATTTCTTGATTAATATCATCCAACATTTTACTGGGAGGTGGATAAGATTTGGTTTTAACTATAGATGATCGGATATCTTTTCTAATAATAGCTGCTGCAGCTTCTACAATTCTTAGCCTTTCTGCTTCGGGATCTAATATTTTACTACCGTATTATGCGTTTGATAGAATATTGGCGTTTGCATCAGGGAAAGAAATGATTGTAAGAGCTCCAACTTCTTCGTAACAATTATATAGGTTAAGTACTTCTGTTGTAGTCTTTTAATGATATTTTTAAGCTCTTTTAGTGTAAATTGTGATTCGTTATTTTTTTCGATGTAATTAAAAATCTCTAACATAGCTTCTGTAACTTGATTATTTTGACGAGGTCTCTGAAGAGGCGATGATGATGATGATTTATTTGAGAATTTTGTAAAGCAAATAGCATGATATTGGCCCGTTGCAAACATGTTAATTGCTCTAATTAGGCAAGGTACATGTACCACCAGGGGCTCAGCCCGCCCGATGGGATCAAGTACGAAAAACTGCCCCGCCCTACGGTGCAGCTGGTGAATTCAGCTCCCGTCACGAACGTGTTAAACCTTTCCGCTTTTCCATTTAACTCATGCTCATACGCTGGATACTTATTTAGCCAGATACCATTTTCATTTGCAAATTGAAACATTTTTTTATTTATATTTTTTTTACCATTATCACATCTGATCACCTTTACTCTTTTTTCATTTATATTTTCCGTTTTATTTACGCAGGGAACTAAACAATCAAAAACTTTCTCTTTAGATTCTATTTTTTATACTTTTGCAATTTTAGTGTAGTTGCTAAGGTAGGGCTGACAAATAATAACGCAGAGTTATGATAGAAAAAGTAAGATGTAATATTTATTATAAGATACAGTGAAAAGTAATGTACTGCACAACTAGCCCAGAGCTAGACCAGATACAGACAGAGAGAGGGCGTACCAGCGCCCTGTACAAAGGGACTGTATGGCCCGTAGTAGAGAAGTAGAGATAAGGAGTAGGGAAAGTTAGGGTGAGAAGACATAACGTCTTATATTTACGCTATTCCTAACAGTAGTTGTGAATAAACGATACGATATATCATTTACCATTAAAACCTGTTTTTTTGAACAGACCACATACATCCGTATGAAAAATTTCTAAAATTTATTTTGCTCTACTTCTATTGTTTTTGAATGATAAATTGTGCATTTCATTCTCTATACAAGTTTTACATTTCATAAATTCCGTTTAGAGTTCGTTTGAAATACCATTTAGCAACTGTTGTTTACAAATTATAAATAAATGGCAAAATTTTTCTTGACCCAACATTCTGTGTTATTTCTTTTTGAGACTCCTATTACTCCGTTCTTTACTATTTATTGAGCTAATATATTCAATTCTACTTTTCATCTTATACGTTCTAATATTTTTAAATGCTATGGCAATACACTTCTTTTTACTATCAATAATTTTTGCCATGTTGCCTTCCAAAATTATCATATTATCATTGTCCGGTAATTTTCCGACACTTATTATATTCTTAATTATATCTTTTGAAAAGTAAACATTCTTGATTTTAACCTTGTTTTGTTTCCCGTAGGCAGTAGAAGAAGTAACTACACTTCCTATCCTAGTAGCTTTTATGGATCTATTATCCGCAAGAAATATCTCTATCGGCTTTTTAAGACTAATACTATTTTCAAAATATAACTCGTTGTTTATTATATGATCTGTACAACCGCTGTTGAGCAGCCACTCGATTTTTTTCTCACCTAGCGTGTCACCCTGCGTCACATTTACAGTCGCTATCCAAGCGTTTAAGTCCCTGCTGCTTTGTTCTATTCCCTGTTTACCGCAGCGTCCTCTGTCGTTGCCTCTTCTATTCTCCCCGCGACCTCTGCCACGCGTTGATCCTCGCCAATGCCCGCTATTATGCCTTGGTTCGTTTACGTTTTTGCATACCCTTGCAAAATGCCCTGCTTTTCCGCATTTGTAGCATCCTTTGTTACTTGCGGTAAATGCATTTTAATTTCTATATTGATGTTCTTTTTTACTATTTCTTTTCTTGAACTCGACTTCTAATTTTAATTTGACAAATTCAACTTTTTTGTCCTTTTCCAGTAATCCGTCAACAATATCAACAAATTGTTATAGTCATTCAGGCAATGTCAACAAATAATAGTTTAATTTATCCTCTTTTGTTATTGTTTCTCCTGAGTTCTTTTTTTCGTTAATTGATTTTTCAAATTTATTGTAAAATTTCGTTAGGTTTTCATGTTCTTTTATTTTTAAATCGAGCAATTTTCTTTTATATTGGGTCTGCAAGTAAGTTTCCATCGTTTTTTAAATAAAATTTGAGGGTTTATTCTGAAAAAATGGCTACATAATTTTCATTCGAAATTATTGTCTATCGGAAGATACAATTGTTTTCCATCTTTCTGGCAATTTGTTATTTCTGGATCAAAAAAGTTCTCTTTTGAGCCCAAGAACGTATTGAGCCTATTTTTGATTCCCTTTACTGAAGTGAAGCGCATTCCGGTAAGAGCGTTATGCATCGACCAAAACAATTGGTAGTCGGATAGCATCAATCTGGACAATAAAGCGGGTAAAGCAGATTTTCTCATCCACTATTCTTCAAGTAGTTTTTGACCGAAGCAACAACATGTGGTTGAGCGTTGTCGCGGTGAAAAATTACGGACTCATGCCTGGTTTGATATACTGGCCGTTTTTTTGCCATTGCCCGCTTCAAACGAATTATGCGGGTTTGATACAATGGTCCTTTGATGGTTTGACCACTCGGAAGCAGTTCGTAGTATATGTGTTAAGGAAAAAGGAATTTAAGAAGAGGTTAATTATTATATATACCGGTGATTTACTAAGTCACTTTATTATCTATCTACTAGCTGACCCGGCAAACGTTGTTTTGCCATATAAATAATTTCCTAGTAATTTCTAGTGTAGACAAAAAATAGATTACTTATTGTAAGTATGTATGTATGTTAGAATGTGTATATTGTATG
This sequence comes from Polistes dominula, assembly GCF_049000335.1. Lineage (NCBI taxonomy): Eukaryota > Metazoa > Arthropoda > Insecta > Hymenoptera > Vespidae > Polistes > Polistes dominula. Next base: position 50,325 of record NW_028300974.1, on the reverse strand, counting down.
TATGTAAGAATGTGGTATATGCGTGAAATAAGCATGAAGCGCTGTGAACGATGAGGGAATATAAAAATAACAAAAGGCAAACATTATTTTCAAGTTATTATAGTTTATTCCCTAAAATTATATATCATTAATTAAACAATTACGACAGTAACACTATTAAACAATATCAATCTCTTAATGCTATAGCGTGAACAATATTTTTTGTTAGTCCATCTTTAGCTAACACAAACAAACTGGATGGTTTACCCACTCGAGAGCATGCCACGTATAATTGTCCGTGTGAAAAACATGGTGTTCTCAAATCTAATCCACAAACAGACATCGTTTGACCTTGGGATTTGTTGATAGTCATTGCAAATGCCAATCTAATCGGAAACTGAATACGTTTGAATTAAATTGGCACATCTGTAGGTATAATAGGAATCCGTGGTATGAGTATATTTTCACCTCCGAACTTGCCATTTAAAATCCTGGCTTCGATCACGTTTTTCATTAATTTTTGAATGACTAATCGCGTACCGTTGCACAGCCGGGGCGGGTTCAAATTTCGAAGCAAGATAATTGGAGATCTAACCTTTAATTGTAAATTATGCGGTGGCATGCCTGGCAAATCCAGTGAGTTCAAAAACTCTGTGGGAAAATTTACTTCTTCGCTGTCGTCGCAAACTGTATCAATAGATTTATATGATACCAAGTTCCCTGGCAACAACATTTGTATCTTCAGTTTTAAATTGTCAACGTCTACATTTTTTGCCGCTAAAATCGCTCTTTCGGCAAGCCACTCATGATTTATGTACTGTGTGTGTACATCGGGAAATATTTGTTTAATGAGAGTATCTTGCGAATCAGCGATTGTGCAGAAATCGGTCGGTAATTTTATGTATCCAGTTTCATCTATAGCAACTTTTCCATCACCGATATCTAAGAGTTGTTTTGAAAATGTTTCAGCGGATGGATCTTGAAGCATTTGAACGCGTATATTTATTTTTAGCTGTAATTTTTCAACATTACGCCACAATGGAGATGATTTTAAGCAAGCGTTGATCTCATCAGCGTATGTTGAACTTGGAATGACTGGAAGTGTTTGTCTGAAATCACCTGAAAGGACCAACAGAGTTCCGCCAAATAGTTTGTCACTGTTTTTAATATCTTTCAATGTCCTGTTCAACGCCTCAAGTGAATGTTTGTGTGCCATAGTACATTCATCCCAAATAATAATTTTACACCGTTTCAGCACAGTGGCCATGGACGATTGTTTCTTAATGTTGCATACTGCGTCAGGGTTATTCTGAATATTTAGTGGCAGCTTAAATACTGAATGAGCTGTTCTACCTCCATCCAATAAAGTTGCTGCAATGCCCGATGATGCAACGGCCAATGCGATGCCATTATTTGATCGTATTTCAGCAAGAATTAGCGAAATAACGAATGTTTTGCCAGTTCCACCCGGTGCATCCAAAAAGAAGAACCCACCTTGTCCAGCTGAAACTGCGAGCATAATGCGATCATAAATGGTTCTTTGTTCCTCATTCATTAGTGGGACATTGCGGGCAACAATCGCTGCCATTTCTACAGTACTGTACTGCAGTTCACGATTCATTTCAGTATTCATTAAATCAGATGCAGTTCAATTTGGCAAATTCATACCGAAATTACAAAGTGGTAAGTTGGCAATGACAATGTAAAGATCCTCAATAGCAATCAATGCTTCATTGTACATTTCGTCGCTGAATGTTATGGTTAGATCGTGGCACCGTATACGATGTTGATGCAATATATCATCAGTCATTGAATCTTTGTGATTTTTCCATAATATCTGTGCTCGGGCTGGGAAACATGTAGTCAACACTATAGCGAATAGTAGACGAATTTGTATTGCTGTACAGTTCAATGCAGCTTCAGCAAGCATGCATTCCCACTGGTTGTCGTCTTCCAGCAAGCCGAGTGCAAGGCATGCATCTTTATACGTTGGATATTGTTGCCCATTCACTTTACGTATATCTTGAAATGATAATGGGCCAGTAACATTAACCAACAACAGTCGAAGATAAAAGCACTCCGTGTGTCTTGGATTGACTGTAAATAATCGCCCCAAGGCGTTTGATTTAAATATATTGAGACATGCAGCAACTGGTGAGCCTTGCTTGCGGGGCATCCATGTTTTTGTTTGAGTCCATGTGAAATAGCGTGGTACTTGTGAATAGAGTAATGTTCGTGCAAAGGCACCAAAATCATCCGCACGATTACACAATTCAAAAAATGCAGTGAGTGTAGTTTTAGGTGGATTTATTGCACGATCAATCGCTGTCTCGTTCGTGAAAAATACACGCTGACCGTTTTCAAGATGGATAGCTAACTGAACAACTGCTGGATCCCGTTCATGAATTGGAAAACCAAAGATACGCCAAGCAGCTTCATTGGAGCTGATGTACCGACCAATTTGGTAGAGCGTTATTTCATCGTTTTTATTCACTGAAGGAGCATTCACATTAGTATTTTCCACTCTAAACACAGCCATATCACTGCCTTTATGGACATACTTGCAAATGTATTTGATGCTCTTCACAGAACTGCAGAACTCAACATTAATATGAGCATTATATGTCTTGCTCAGCAAAGGCGAATATGGCACCACCCAACGATTGTCAATATCAATGTCTGTGTTGATGATATTTTTAATAAATGATTGTCCGCCATTTTCAGGATTTCTTCGACGATATATTGGGTATCCGTCGACATTTGTGACCGTATCATTGGTAAAATCTTTAGGGAAATTTTTAGTACATTTTCCATCAGCCATGCAAGGCGATGAACTATTAAGAGTACCACATGGACCATGAATCATGTTTGTTGTAACAATATCAAACAGCAGTTGGTCAGTGGATGGATCTGGAATTTCCGCAGAAATGATACTATCGATTTCTTCAGGACGGATTTTGTCGATGAACCAAACCAAAATCTGTGCATGAGGTAATCCTCGCTTTTGCCACTCAACCGAATACATCCAGCAACGTGTGGGACCAAATACATGTGATTTAGTAATGAAACTTATTAAAGACTTCAACTTTTGTCTGAACACACGTGCTGTAATGTCATAGCGATGTATTGCATTTTGGCCAGGCAGTAGCAAAGATGTAATCTCTGGCCATTTTGGATTACATGTGAACGTGATAAATAAACATGGTCGTCCATATTCGCGCACGAAAGTCAGAGCATCCTGTATATATTCTTGCATATGACGTGGACTGCCTACGTACGATGATGGTAAAATGACATGGTTACCAATTTCGGCGACGTCGGCGTTGTTGTTGATAGCGTCTCGCAAATGAATGTACTCTTCCGCGCGCAGCTTTTTTTGATTATATCGTAAGTATCGTAGTCGTTCGCTCTCAATCTTCGCGTACATGTCGACCATGAATTGTTGACAAAGCTCACGACATCGTAAAATGACGTTGTCCAGGCCACGTCTAATCATTAATCGGTACGCATAATAATCCTTTGAGCTAACGTTCTTGTTTGTTTCAGCTCCTGTAATATTTGTTCATAAAAATTAATTTAAATTTATTACGTTCAATAATTTAATTGTTTTGTTAAATGATTAATGATCGAATTAATAATCAATGAAGTACCTGATAAGGGATCTCGTTGTTTTATGTTTATGCAATATCCGTCTTGTCCCTTCCAGAATATTAGCGGATATTGGAGAGCGTCATATGAACGATGCGTGTCAGCAATGAACTGAAGATTATTATTTCTTCTACGAATCACAATTTCTCGTGCAGCTGTACAATCGCCAACCATGATTCCAGCAACATCATCAACCACGGGTGCATTGAATCTACGAATATGCTCTCCAGCTGGTGTTTTATCAGGATTAATGACGATAGCGTGATTATCGCTTTGTAATTAGTGCATATGTGATTTGAATATTTTCAACAACTCGTTGTGCTCGTTCAAAAGAGCATCTAGCTCGCTGACGATGCGCCTGGCATAAAGTGAATCAAGGTTATTATAATCACAACGTGCATTCACGCGATTGGCAAGTGCGCTTCCGGAATCCTCGCCGCCCATAAAGTAGATTTGTAAAAATTTATGTGGTTCGTTTGGCATTGGCAGCAGTGAGCCCATTTTATAATAAACTTGGCCTCTGATTTTGAATGTAGAATTGAATTGTTGACCATTTGCATTAGTATTTCGAACTATTTCTGTTGCTCCGAACGATGTCATTTGAAAGCATGAATTGAATCTTCGAATTGACTTCAGGAACACGTTAGAATCTGGATCCGTGCCGATAAGTAAGCCGTTCAATGGTTCAGGTGGTGTTTTAATTTCAGGTAGTTGCACTTTTCCTGACGCGCAACACATCCCAGCTGGCTCATTTTTGAATTTCAGAGCATGACAATGCGGACATTTCTTGTCCATAGCACCAAATACCACTTTTGAATGAGCATAATATTCAATATCAGGCTCATACTGGAATGTTAGACGCAGGAATGAATCAGATATAAATGCTCGATGTACCTGTTGTCGTTGTTAGTCATTTGTTCTTCGTCTATTGACTGTGAAACGGCGTGATTGTCGTTGTTCTAATCTTCTGACTTCATTGCGTTCAGCTTCGTGTATCTTCTGACTCTTCTTGATGCAATTGGGCCATTCTGACACGTGCATCAGTATTTTGTTGCTGGATTTGTTCTTCTGTTCTTTCGGATCTGCTATTTCGCAACTTTCGAGCTTTACTTGTACTGCGGCTCAAATAAGCCCCTTTGCGTTTTCTTGGCATTGCTCACTGTACAAAACATACATAAATAGAATTAATGAAATTATTTAATGATGAAAAATGTTAAAAGTATAATTAGGGCCAGGATTTTTGCCGCAGTTTTGAAATGATTAGTTTTAATTTATGAAATTATAACAAAAATATAAGTTTTATGGAAAAATTTTTCAAACAAAAGTAAAAAATTAAATTTTATGAAAACATTGTCTCTTATAATTTTTTCATACAACCAATATTTCCATTGACATTTCAAAATAAAGATTCATAATGATTGATTTTTTGGAAACTATGAAAATCTTAATTGTTCATTTACATCTAATATATAAAATTAAATTAAAATTACATTTTTATAAGATCAACAACATTTTCGATATAAATAAAAAAAAGTATACTTACAACACAAAATCCGTTGTTATTGGAAGCTCGTGTCACGTGTTGAGTACTTTTGAGGTTATAAAATCACTTGATTAACTAATCGTGCAAAATACACTCAAAATTGATAATTTAATTATTATTGATAAAATAGGAATGATTAAAAGTTAATATGAGAGTTACACTGAGATAGCAAAATAATAATTGTCAACGTTACTACTACACTTGATGCATAAACAATAATAATGGCCGACAACTGTGTAGGGAGTGAGAAAGAAAGGAGACCGGCTTCGTTCTCATCCCTACTCCGTGCTGTTTACTGGGTCAGAAGTGACACCTGTAGACATCTGGCGGGGATAACTAATTAAATGACGATTGATCAGTTTTCGACCGGAGAGGAAAAATGATTAAATTACTAAAATGGCTATTAAAAAATAAACGTTGATCGTAGAAGGGTGAAAATTAAGGATTGTATGTATTTTTGTATGTTGTATCATAAAAAAATAGAAATTAAAAATTTTGTCTAAAAAATAAAAAAAAATTTAGGGGTGGACTACCCCTAACATTTAGGGGGATGAAAAATAGATGTTGGCCGATTCTCATCGATACCGGATAAGCACAAAAAACTTTATCAAAATCGGTCAAGCCGTTTCGGAGGAGTATGGCAACGAAAACTGTGACACGAGAATTTTATATATTAGATGAAGCGTGTGTGTAACAAGCGATAGCGAAACTCCTACTGCGCCACCATATCGTCGCGCGTCTTTCTCTCGTACGACACTCTCACATACGGACTAGGTGGGGAATCGTACATGTGTGTGTGGAATATCCACGGTCCCAGATATGTACAATATACAATGTATATTCTCAACAATATGACACTATTCTGATCCGACCATATGTAGAGCATGACCTTATTTATCTGAATATTTCGCTTTAGCGTCGATGTGGCTAATTTGCCAGGCTTTGCATATTTTTTTTTGCGTTTAGCATTATCATAATAAATCCACTTTTCGTCACCAGTGACAATACGATGCAGAAACGACTTTTTATATGCTGCTGCAGCAACATTTCTGACATGCAAAATCTCCGTTCGACATCTCTCGGCCTCAACTCGTACGGCACCCAATTTTCAACTTTTTGAAAGAATCCTAAATCTTTCAGGCACAAGGAAATGGCTTGTTGTGTGACGTCTAATGATGCAGCAAGCTCTTTTTGAACTTGACACGGATACTCATCCAGCAAAGCCTTCAATTCCTCGTCATCAAAATTTTTCGGCTTTCCAGAGCGCTCCTTGTCTTTAACGTCGAAATCACAATTTTTGAACTGTTTAAACTACTCACGAAACGTCGATTCACCAATACATTTCGCCCAGTAAGTTTCCAGAAGCAAACGATAGGCCTCAGTGCACTTTTCTTTATATTAACGAAGAGAAGCTTTGCTTCCCGCAAATGACGCTTATTTGGCACATAGCTTGCCATGTTTCTGCTTTATAAAATATACGACGCTAAAAGAAATGCGCAAATATGGTGATACAATGTTGTTTACAGATTCACAAGCTTCAAAAAGGACACATAAGATGTGACATATCTGTCCGGAATCTAATCGTGACACCATCTATCAAAAATGCTTAAAACTTATTTGTAGACCCAATATAATAATCTTATAGCTGCACTTTTGATCAAGTAAGTGAAAGATCTTACGGGCTCCGCCTTCGGCGGGCTCAGTTTGATCTCAATTTTTCGAGTGTCTCGCACAAGAGATTGTGAAGGTAGCTGTTTAGAGCAACTATCTCTTAGTATCAGTGGTAATTATCCGATTAAACGGAATAAAAAGAAGCAAAATTAAATACATTACATTTCTAACGGCTTATACCTATTGTTAATATAATTACACAAATATATTGGGTGTTAACACTACCTCTGCAAAATTATTTTTGTGAATAGTTATTAGCTAAGGGTAAAAGTCGGCAAACACTTTAGGGTTTTAGGACCAATCTGCTACTTTCTTAATTTCCTCAATACTAATGCCTCTGTCATATGCTCTTGACGTCGATGCATGCTTTGTAAGTATGCCGTTAATTTCTTGTCAACTCCCAGCGATACCAATGTCGTCTTTATCCACCGACTGATCGTTCCACTCCTGACCGCACTATGCGGCTTGTTAATTGAGATGAACAAAGAGTCAACACCTCCTGGCAGTTCTTTAGTCACCAACAGATATTGTTTCAAAGTTCTGGCAATACATAATTCTGGTTTATCCAAAAAGAATGGAAGTTTTTACACTAACTGCGGAGCTCTTGATCGAGAGGTCTTTATCCTCCCAGGAATTCGGATTTCAATTTTAGACTCTGAAACGATAATGCTCGAAATATTAATCAGCGCCAACGTTTGACAGTAATGTGCTGTACCTAAAGCCAATAACACAACAAGCTTTTGCGTCAATTTTTTCAAAGGAAGCTCTTCCACTGGACCCCATTCTGCCAGCTTTAACAAAAAATCAGCTTAATAAGGGGCTATTCGTGATATCCTCGTTCAATATCAAAGATAACGCCGCCCTAGCTGAGTTTAGCGCACTATGTGGAACTCCATCACCGAATCTTTCCGTCAAAAATTTTAAAACCTTCTCCATAGACACCTTATATGGAGCTCCAATGACCTGATTATTCGCTACCAGAACTTTAAAGTTCCATTGTAATTTTTTAATGTTGCTTCTACTAGTGAAGCCAGCGAAATATCTACTGCTTCCTGAGGCATGCCTTTGATTACAAGTGCCTAGCTGATAACTTGGTGACAACCAGGGTAAGTCTCGCAGTTAGAGGATGATGCCATGACCTACACGGAGAAACTAAGAGATTAGGATCTGCAAGAAACCAACCCCAGTCTCCAACAGAAAGTTCCTTATAGGCAGGAAACCAAACCTGAGTAGGCCCATAAGGTACAACAACAATGCCTTCTGCCTTATCATCTTTGATTTTTTTAATCACTCTAGTTATGATGGAAAAGGAGTTAAAGGCATAAAATATCCAATGTGACCAACTAACTGTATAAGCATCAAACGCGAAGGCTTCTAAATCTTTCCTCCACGAACAATAAACCACGTATTTATTATTGATTCGTGAAGCAAACAGATCGATCTCCAGATTCCCGAATCTTTTAACGATTTTTTTAAACGCATAATCTGCTAATTCCCACTCCGCGTCTGAGTTATCGATTCTTAAGGATCGGTCAGCCGCCCCATTTTCCTTCGACGGGATGTACGAGGCATGCACCTATAAAAGGCGGCCCTCGCACCAATTCCATAGTTCACTCGCTAATCTATGTAGCCCGGCATAACAGACATCACCCATCCGATTAATATATGCTATCGTTGTCGTGTTGTCTACCATGAGTAAGACATCAGTGTCCCTCAGGTCCGTCGCAAAACACTTCAAGGTCAATAGCGCGGCTTTAAGCTCCAGGTGGTTTATATGAAGACTTCTCTCTTCCTGACTCTATAACCCATTAGCGCTTTCACCTTCACAGAACGCACCCCACCCGGACATTGATGCGTCTGAGTAGATTGTTCTCACATACTGGTTATTCCTTACCTGCTTACTAGCTTTTAGTAAAATCTTTACCCACCAATCCCAGTCATCTAGGGTATATTCCGGTACCGCCATAACTGAATCAAAACAACCCCTACTACTTTCTAGAGCTTGGACTTTCGCCCTTTTAAATGATCTATAGTGTAACAAACTGTACTGAACTGCCGGACAACACGCTACCACTGACCCTACAACCTTGGCAAAATCACGAATCTTCACCTATAACTCTTCCCAGACTTTCCCAATGGCTTTTATCTCCTTAACCTGGTCACCTTATTTATCGCTAAACAAAAAATCATCAGCCTCACTTTTCTCTAGTGTTGTCGCCCACTGTCTTGAAAATGCCGGTAAGATGCAAGCTTTGCGTGCAACCGTTTGAGATCTGTGGATCTAAACTAGTAATTTTGCTGCATCCCAGATCTGCTTCTATCTCTTAACTTGCCTGAATCCCAAAGAAATGCTAGAGACTCCATTACTGTAGCTAAAGCAGCAAAAGCAGACCCTGCTAGCTTCTGCGTACCACAAAAGAGCTTGTCCTTCTTAAGAGCCGATTCTTTTAGGTTAGCTGCAACCTCTTTATTCAAAATCGGCAGCTCGAACGAAAGCGTAACCTTCCTGGGATATTCTCCTAGGAGTGACTCTCTAACCTCTTTCTTTAGACCTTCAGCTAGATAGTGTTTCTAGAGATTAGCGACTTTGGAGTGCAGGAGTAATCTAGGTTCTTCCTGCACCGGGTCTTCTCCAAAGATACGGAGAGCATCTGCATCCAGCTCTAATGGGATTTTTTTGTGCGCTTCCAACTGGCTGTGATCTCTGTGGGACTACTCTGCTAGTCGTTTCAGGCTAAGAACTCTTTTCTTCTGCCACTTGCTGCTCACTCGGGGCTTGATCCCTAGTTGACGTAGTCTCTGTGTATTTAATTCATTTTATTATAAATTTCCACAAATCTGTTTATTTAACAATTGTACAAAATTTGATAGTCTATTGTTTATTCTGAATTAACTTCCTGGGTAAATTCGAGTAATTTTAATCTCTACTTTACCTTCCAGATAAAGTCAGATTACCATATAGGTCCTATATTACCTCTCGGGTAAAACAGAATATTACCATGCCCACAGAGCACTACCATGCCTAGATGTAATTATTATGATTATTTATAATTATGTAAAAGTCGGCCTGAATGATCACTGAGTAGATTGAGTAGCTTAGTAGTTATGTTGTCGGTCCCAAGCCCGGAGAAAGGATGACGGTTGTAAGGTTAGGTTAGATCCCTGCCTGACGTAAAATATATAACATGCTCACAGACCCGCAGAATCGCCTCGGATTATCACTGCTGCACGGAAAACGACCTAGACACGGAAAAGGACAGCGAGTTGAAAACGTAAAATTATCCCGAGAACAGCTTCCTGAAATGTCAAAACATTTAACAATAAAGAGCAAGAAATAACAAATGAAGTGAAAAATCTGAAAATAGACGTTGCTGCATTACAGGAAACAAAGAAAAAGGGCAAAGGTCAAAAATCGAACGGGAAATACTTTGTAATATATAGTTGTGTTGACAAGAATGAAAGAGTTAAGAAAGGTGTAGCTATCGCTTTACATAAGAAATACACCCACCAAGGGGAAAAATGCCAATATATTATTAGTACAAATAAGTTTCCGCTGTTCTGAGAGAGATGGCATTGCACAAGGCTTACGTTAAAATTCGCAGATGGTAACCGGCTTTAAAATTATGTTACTTATTCAAAAGCAACATAACCCTATCATATTATTAACTTTGTATTAGAATCATATATTTTTTTTTATCCAAAAATTTTTAAATTTGAGTCAAATAAGCGTCATTTGCGGGAACTTTTAGGTTACTTCTTTAATTTAAAAAAATCTGCAGCTGAAGCGCATCGATTGCAGCATATAATGAAGATAGAAGCATATAATGAGGCTGCCTTGAGTAAGAGAACATGTCGTGAGTGGTTTCAAAAGTATAAAAACGGTGATTTTGACATAAAAAACGAAGATCGCAGTGGAAGGCCAAAAATTTACAAGGATGCAGAATTGGAGGAATTATTGAAGGAAGATTCGTCTCAAACACAAAATTTATTTGCACTTACTTTAGAAGGCACTCAACATTCATAAATAAGGTAATTGCGTTCCATACGAATTAAAGCCGAGAGATGTTGAACGCTGATTATGCATGAGTGAAATGCTGCTAGCTAGGCACAAAAAAAAGGTTTTTTACATCGAACCATCACTGGTGATTAAAAGTGGATACATTATGATAATCCAAAAAGAAGAAAATCATGGGGACTACCTGGCCACGCGTCAACATCCACAGAAAAACCAAATATTCATGGAAAAAAACTCATGCTGTGTAATTAGTAGGATCAGCTGGGTGTAATGTATTACGAGTTGCCTAATCCAAGCGAAAAAATCTCTGGAACTCTTTACCGAAAACAATTGATGAGATTGAGCTGAGCTCTAAAGGAAAAACGCCCTCAAGAGGTTATACGCAGTTGCGAGTCTCAAAAAAGGCATCTTTTTATGAGTTTTTTACAGAGACAGTTTTTATTTATTAATTACAAGTGATGGTAATTTAAATAGATCCTACTTTTAAAAATTCAATAGCGCGTCGATCGTGTAAAAATATTGATGTACACCGCTCCTATAGATGATCTTCCGAACGACCTCCAAAAAAAGGCGCTTGGCGGTGATCTCCATTTCGGCGGTTTTGATTATCGGAAATAAAAAAATATGGGGGATTCTATTGAAGGAAAGATTGATGCAAGCATTGGATGAAGAAGTAATAAAAATTTGATTTTTGACAAAATATCGTCTGTTTGAAAAAAAATGTTTTGTTTTTGACTGAAATTTTCGCTCCAAATTGATAAAAAAAATAGTAATAATATTTTAAAATTTTTGTCCCTTGTCCAATACCTGAGGAACATATCTAAGAAGATTGGGTAAAAATTTAAGCCCGATTAATTAAGCCATTTCTGAGAAATCAAAATCACCGACTTTGAAAACACTGTTTTAAGAAAAACGCGTTTCAAGTTTCAGAAGTAGTTTACACATAGTTAAAATTTTTTTTCTTCAGCTTTCACGGTATCATCTATTCCAGGGCCATAAGAGGGACCTTTTGTCGTATCGGTAGCTTCTACTAAGTCAAGCTGGTGTTGTCGTCGAGCCATTCTTCCTTCTCGCGTGCTCCTATGCGCTCTCGCGTCGGATCTTATCACACGCTCTGCGTCCTCTATTTCGACATAAGCATTAGCTGCAGTGACTAATGAAAGTCCTAATGCACTCATAAAGTACAGTAATGATTTTGTACCTTTATTAAACATTCTAGCTGCAATGTAAGCCGCTATTTCAACAACTTTAGAGCTACATGGAACAATTTTTGGAGTTATTTTCCATATAACTGATTATAACTCTCATTATTGTTTTGTGTAAATCCACCAACACACCTTTTTAATAATTTTACATTTCTAAGGTCTTTATAAATTGGATATGCACCTTCAGCAACATCAGCTGGTAATGTTGGATAATCATGGGTGTAAAAAGATAATCTGTCTGTTGTTAGCGCTTGCTGGCAACTACACCATTAACACGATTTTCACACTTATCACACACTACAACGATTTTAAAACCAAGTCCACGGGGGGAAGCATTTTAAAATTTTATTTTTCTGTCACAAGAGTTACATTTCACCTTATCACTTATCGCAGCAAATACTTAATATTTAGGTAAAAAATATCTTATCTCTGCTGCCTATCGTATTTCATGATATTTTATTTCATAGGCTTATCGCAGGATCTGTTTGACAGAAATTGAATGTTATAAAAATTAACAAATATAAAGTTTATCGTCTACAAAAGATTTGGTACTGGAAATTTGGTACGACGAAAGATTTGGTACTGAACGCACGACTTTAAACTCTGACGTGGCCTTACAAATTCAGGTATCTCTCCGAAAATATTTATCGGATTGGCTTTATATTTTCAAAGAATATACTTAAATTTACGTACACAAAAAAAACTTTTTGTAGTACAATGTCTCTTGGTATATACCACTCGAGCCTGCTCTAGCAATGCAGCTGCAGGTTCAGAGATGCTCCACATCATGCGAATCTTTTCAATTGACATGAGAGCATCATGTTTTGCTTCCACATTGTACTTACCATCCTCTGTTGGGCACACCATCATCCACAGAGCGTCGTCTACTATAGGGTAAATTGTTTCGAAGTTCCAGCCCACCTTCACAGTCAGGTCTTTCATCCTTTATCTCTCCAATACTTCATACCCGTTCTTTGAACCTCCTTCTTTTGTCCTTCGTAATATCTGATCTACCAGTCTATTAAAACTAGTATATCCTGGTCTCAGAATGAAGAGAGCGAGGAGAGAGAAGGCCATCCCCTTCGGGAGGGCAGAGGCCCCTGTCATTGTTACTGTATTATCTGCAGGTTTCACCCCTGCATAACAGAGAACTGGACATTTCTGTTTCAGGCTATCATAAGTATAGGGATAGAGAGTAGCTATTGCAGTTAGAATTTAGCTGGTGATGGTATTACCCCGTTCTAAAAGAAATGAGTAAAGAACCTGCTCATCACATCTGAATGCCACAATTTTTGGAGCATCTACATGTCTCAAAAAAGAGGTGTTAAGCACAGCTAACTCGTAACTTTTTAGTGCTGTGGTACCTTTTATTGTGATATTTAGATTCAGCTGTTTTACCCCTTCTATGACTCTCCCACAAAATCCTAGACCTCCCACCCCTATGATAAGTCCGGAGGTGCTCTTGCTGCTCACTGTTCTCTCCCGGTGAATAGTCATTAAGTAACAGTCACTTTCTACGAAGTTGGTCCCCGCCCCAAAGCAGAGGGCTGAGACTTGCTTCGACACCAGACTCTCATGGGCAACAGTACATACTCACTGTCTAGTAGAGTAGCAGATTTTAAAAATTCCTGCATGTTCTTGTATACCACGTCATCCTCTGAGATAGTAGGAAATAATTGATAGTGACTGGATAGTTCGTCAATTCCAAAAGGATAATTGTCCAGTGAATTAAGCGCGACTGGCATGCTAGGCGCCAGAAGAAAACAAACCGAAATAAGAGAAAGAAACTTTTTTTAATAAACTTGAGAGTCTAGTGGTGTCAATACTACCAATGGTCGTATTAGTCCATCGACGGTGTTCGATGTTATGATCTTTCAGGGGTTGGTTCCACGGCTAGTGGCAGTGATGGTTGTTGCAAAGAGGGGTGAACAGGTGTTGAGGGAATCCTTCTTCTCGATGGTGTGAAGGAAATCCGTAATCGTGATCGGGTGACCCGTACTTGCGCAACGCTTGCTAGACTCCCCAGAATCCAAATAACTGTCGTGTGGTGGAGTTCTAAGGAGATGAGGCTGCGCATTTTGTCGGTTGGACTGACTCATGTGCATCTTTTTATGGGGCATAGTTACTTGGCGACGGGCGTACGCGCCTTTGCCAGTGAAACCACACGACGCGCATTTATGCTTTATACTAAAATTTACATCTTTGTTGTAATATTTCAAGTGCTTTACATAAATTTATGTGAATTATTCGTACCATATTTAAGGTCAGGACGGTTTCCAAGGGGATCTCCCTAGAAGTTACTCGGAACTAGAGGGTGTTGCTGTTTCTTTTCTTCCCTCTCTTCTCCCTCTTTCACTGCCCCCAGCCTTCATTCTTTCTCCTGCTCCCCCATCCCTGAAGGTGGTTGAGTCCGCCTCGGAGAATCTGCCTCTAGTTGTGATTTTGCTATTTCCCACACAGGTGATTGTCGCGATCGCACAAGTGACCTTAGCGAGGAATGATTTTGCTTCATTGAGGGTTTTCTATAGTTTGTATGGAGCCCGTGCAGACTGTAGTTGTGGGTGTGACAGAGTCGGAGTAGTGCGAATCGCGCCCGTAATTTCCAGCCCTGTTAGCTTGTAGATCTTGTCTAAAACCTTCCAGTTTTGAGCCTGCTTTATGCTGGACCACTAAACAAGGGAGGCGTACGTCAGTTAAGGGGGGAGGACCAGTATAGCAGTGTACATCTACCTAATCATCCGTGGTTTTAATTCCCACATCTGTCAAAACATCTTTTTGCAGGCCCAGAAGGTATTAACAGAATTCCTGGCCTTGTTACTGATGTGACTATTCCAACTGCAAGCCTGCCTTCGAGGCCCCTTTTATAGAGAGCCTAGTCAGTAGCCTTTGTGTTTTGGTAGCCCTTCTTTGCTCGAAGTTTGTCTGCGGCCGCTAAGGTGACGTATGCGGCTGTTCCGGCGGGGTTTGCGGCCGCTCAGGTGGTGTTTGCGGCCGCAGGGGTGGTGTTGGCAGGTGCTCCGGTGGTGTTGGCAGCTGCTGGGGTGGTGTTGGTGGCCGCCCGGGTGGTGTTGGCGGCTGTACAGGGGGACTTCTTCCCTGTGGTGGAGTTGCCCTGGTCGATGGAAGGGAGCCCGTGCAGGTTGTAGTGGTGGTGGTTGCTGTAGTGAGGGTCGCCGGAGCGCAGCTCGTGGCCACCTCCTGCTCCGGCGACTGCGGTGGTGAATAGACCATCCTTCGACGGGCTCCCGTTTGACGTAGGGAGAGAAGCCCCCTGAAGACCCTCCTTGCTGCTGTGGGAGGCGGACTCCGTGGCGTGGGGAGGGGCGGGCCGACGGATCTTTCCCCCTCCTCTAGGAGGGGCTCCAACTGGGTTGGTCGTGTTGGGGGGTGACGGGCGGGTGACGGGGTCCTCCTGGATGGTGTGCGGGGGCCCCTTGACTGAGACCTTGTCACCCGCCTCCGTGGTTCCTCTTCTGGAAGGGGTTCGGGGGCTGGTGGTTCTGGTGGAGAGGGTGTTGCGGGTGGTGGGGTCCTCCTTCTGGGTGGTGTTGGGGGGACCGTGGGCTCGGGGTTTCTCACCCGCCTCCGCGCGACGTTGGCGAATGAATCCCCGGAGTCCGAGTCTGGAGAGGGTATACGCGGTGGTGGTGAGGGTGTTCTGGGGGGAACACGCGCATTTCGAGGGGGGGGCGGAGGCATGTGCATCTTTTTGTGGTGCATGGTTACCTGACGACGGGCATATACCCCGTCGCCAATGTAACCACACACCGCACATTTATGTATTATTTTATAATTAATTTCTTTATGATAATTTTTTAAATGTTTAATATAATCTTCGTGCCTCCTCCCCCCCGCAAAGATCCCATCTCGACGACCATCGCGGTGCATCCTGCCTATTTTTTCGGCAGGACAGAGCTCGCACCGAAGCTCTGTGACGGTAGGGTTTAATATAATTATCTCCCTAACGTCCTCCGCACCGACCTGGGCCGCCGTGAGCGATGTCATATTATAAAATAATAAATAATAAATAATAAATAAAATAAATAAGAAAATAAATAAAAATAAATAATAGAATAAAATAAATAAGATAAATAAATTAAAATAAATAAAATAAATAAGTTAATAAATTAAAATAAGTTAAGTTAGTCAATAAATAAAAGAATAAAAGGTTAATAAATAAGTTAAAATAAATAAATAAAATGTCAATAAATAAATAGAATAAAAAAAAATAAAATTAAAAAGTCAATAAATAAAATAACTAATTAAGTCGATTAAATAAAATAAAAAAAAAGGTAAAATAAATTAAAATAAATAAAAAAGTTAATAAATTAAAATAGATAAAAATAAATAGAAGTCAATAAATAAAATAGAATTAAAATAGATAAATACGTCAATAAAGTAAAATAAAATAAAAATAAATTAAAAATAAATAAATAAAAAAGAAGTCAATAAATAAAATAAAATAAAATAAATAAAACGTCAATAAATAAAATAAAATAGAATAAATTAAATAAATAAGTAAAAAAAGTCAATAAATAAAATAAAATAAATTAATGAAATGTATTAGTGGCCACCGGTGGCCACAGTCGATAATTTAAAATATGTTTTATCGGTCGACGATAAAACAAGTCTCGCTCACGGCGTCGCGTAGGATAGCCGGCATCCACCGGCAGACGAACAATTACCCAGTCGGTACAGAGCCCGCCTTCCTTGCCTTTTTTAATCGTGTCCAAGTGACACGTGTGACGCAGCGTATTTTAAATAAATAAAAACGAATAATAAATAAATAAATAAATAAAACGCACGCGTTCACACGTTACGAAGATTCGAAAGAGGATGGGGAAGGAAAGGGGAAGGAAACAACGTTGACAGATAAATCTGTGAACGTTGGGGATTTAACGTTTGAAAGGAAAACAAAGGATAGGAGAAAGTTGGGTAAATAAGGTCAAGGGTATTTTCGAATCTTCGTAACGAACGTATATCAATCTAATTTAACGGGTGATTTAAAATATCTTACGATCGTATTAATTATATAAATTAAATTTAATTTAATTAAGATATAATAGAATTAAATAAAAGAAATAAATAAATAAGTTAAATAAATTGATTTAAACCCCCTAGCTTGCCGAGTAAGATATTTTAATCACCCGGTGGATATTTGTTTCAAACCGATTTTAATTAATTTAATTAAAATGGTTTAAAACAAATATATATAATAACTAATAAATAAATAAATAAATAAATAGAATAAAATAAATAGAATAAACGAGTTTTGACGTATTTGCGAGTGTTAGACGAACAATTAACAGAAATAGAAATAAAACACTTAATTAATTAACGTTACACTAACAAATTAATAAACGTTAATTAATTAATAAATAGAATAAATAAATAAATTAATAAATAAATAAATTAAACAATTAAATAAATAAATAAATAGATGAACACTCGCAATACGTCAAATAATTAGATTGATATACGTTGGTATTGCCGTAATTACGGAAATTTGAATTTTACAGAAATAAATATATATACAAAGATAAATTTCCCGTAATTACGGCAACGGACAACACGACACGTAGAAAAATAAATTATAACATACGTTATAAAATAAATAAAAATAAATAATCCAAAAGAACTTTTACACAGAACACTATAACACGCGAAAAACTTAACTATACGCCGCGAAACTCGAAAAAACTAAATTAACGAAATTTTCTCCGGACACTTGGACACTTTTTCGACTAAGACCAAAGTGTAGGACCTGTTTAAGTATTTTATTTTTTAAATAGGATTATTGGGCTGAATCCAGCGGTACTGCAATACTGGCTCAACCCGCGGCGGACCCGAAGCAAGCTCCGGAATTCCGCCCAGTTACAAAAATATAGCTAATATTCTGGCAATTCTATGAATTGCGTATCAGATATTAAGCTGATAAGAACAGATTTATTTTAAAAATTTTACAAAAACTTCCCCGGTTAAGGGGTGAAAAATACAAAATTATCCCCGAAGGGTGGTACATATAATAAATATTTATCAGCTTTTGACATACAAAATTAAATATATAAAAGAAAAATAAATATAAAAATATAAATATACATATCGCTATAATACATGCATTGCGGTAAAATATAATAATAAATAAATAGACATAGTATAGAAAGAATAAATAAATAAATAAATAAATACAAATAACATTGGTCGCAACTCGGTCTATATATAAGGCAAGGTATCGCCGCTAGTATTGTCGGTTACCGGACACATGTTCTACATAAATGTCCCTGGACCACCTAATCGTGTCGCTGACCATCAACCGCCTCATCATTGCGCTATAAAATTTACTGATTTTGAGGCGGTTGATGGTCTCCTTGTTCCGGTGGTCCCAAGCGCCTAATGCTCCTACTACGAAGGGGAGGACCACTGTTTCATACCCGCGAGCACGCAGGTCATTAGCTAGGGGGGTGTATTTATTAATTTTTTGCTCGCGGGCTATGTCCATGGCCTCCCTTCTATTCTCGAACGGAACGCATACGTCGATAATTACAATTTTCTTTTCTTCTTCGTTTCTAATAACAATATCGGGCCGTAATAATCTATTTGGGGGGCTCGCGTCTTCAACAGCCTGGTTCACGCGGACGACCCCACGCGCGCGGTTTGCCTTGAAGAGGCGTTCGACAATGGCGTCGTGCCTAAATTGTCGTGCGGCAGAGTGGGGGCCACAGTGGTTCAAGACATGCGGAATGGTTTCCACATCCCCGCATAGCCGGCAACGCTTGTCACCGTCCCCCCAGCGTCTCGCCCCATTAAGGGGGAGAACACCAAGGCGGGCTCGGTGGACGAAGCGCCAATCGGCGAAGCGGGTGTTTCTACCACTCCGCATGAAATGATTTGCTATCCTGGACCGTGAGGTGACCTCATACACCTTGCCCTGGTCGGGTTTGGCGAGCAAACGCTCACGGTACCAGGATATCACTGCAGCCCTCAACCTACCCACGACCTTCTCTCTACTCGCGGGAGTGATTCTAACTGGGTGGCCCCTGCCACCCCGACACACCAGGGAGAGTTCCTGGCTCTCCCCACACCATTCCCACCGGATTTCAAATGTATTGGCTCCTCTTCTGGTGGCATTCCGAGTCCTCGACCACAATGAGGAAGTGTCCGCCGAAGGTCCTGAGAGGTCTCCCTCGACGCTCCCGGACAGGTATTGGGCAAGGTCATCACCGCGAGGATCGCGCTTTAAACGGAAGGCCACTGTCTCCCTCAGTGAGCCCCACGCCAACATCCTGACGCCGCGATCCTTAGATGTTAATAATTTAAATGAATGGCATATTGTCAGGATGTCGGCGAGGTCCCCGAGCGGGAGGAGCCCTCCTCCACCTTCCCTGGGGGGCAGGAACACTACCTCCGCGCTCGCACGCTGAGGGAGATGTAGCCACCCCTTTGCCATCCGCTTGATGACCTTGTCCACGACTTTCAGCGGACCCTTCTCCACGTGTGATCCCCCCAGACAGAAGTCGAGGCGCGGCAGTACAAAAGTAGCTACCGCGTCGAGCTTCTGCCAAGGGGCAAGGAGGCTGGAATCCACCGCTCTGATGTCCCTGATGACCTGGGAGAGAAGCTCCACAGGCGTCTGTGCGCAGTTGAATCCGGTCGGTGTGCCGAGGTGGGAGTAAGCCTCCCCCTCCTCCAGGGGCCTCATCCAATCTCCGCCGATCTTAAAACGCGTGCCCTGGACTCTATTTCTTCGCCTTCCCTCACCAATATGGAGGGAGGCACACTTGTTCGCGTTAAAATTGAGGCCCCTGGAGCGCGCAGAGTTCGTCAATGGACGCCAAAAGCGTCCTCCATGCCGACCGGGTAGTTAGCTATGAGGGCAACGTCGTCCGCGTACCCCAGACTGTTGAAGAGTTGATCATGGATCCGGTACCCGACGTTGATGCCCGCGAGTGGTCGTAACAAAAACTCCATAGCATAGATTAAATACAATTGGGCTCAGGGGACAGCCCTGACGTACCCCTGAGCGGATAGGGATGGGATCGGTTAAGCCATCCGCCGTCCTGAACCTAGTGGTGACCCCCTCATAGTAGGATTTTATTATGTTTAGGAAAAGAGGAGGCAGATGATGTTGCCGGAGGGCCTCAAAGATGGTCGTGTGGGGGACCGAACCAAAAGCATTGGCCAGGTCCAACCACACGACCACTACCTCTTTCCCTTTCTTCCTACTATCTGTTAAAATTTCTTGGAGCACAAAATTGTGCTCCACACAACCCTCATAGGGGAGGAAGCCCTTCTGAGACGCACTGAGCTTCCCCCCTCCTGAGCCCAGACGGTTAGGCGATGGGCAACTAGCGCCGCGAATAGCTTTGGGGTTGTATCCCCCATCGCTATCGGGCGCCAGCTGTCCAAGGAGTCCAGATTATCTTTCTTGGGGAGGAGAATGGAAATGGAAGCCTTCCAGGAGTCAGGGACAGCACCCAGCCTCAAACAGGCGTTAAAAATTGATGTTAGGATGTGGCATCCTGGGTCCGCTCGTCCTAGGTCGGAGTAGAGGACCCCATCAGGTCCAGGGGATGAGTTCTTCATCCTCCTGAGCCTGGCAGAGACCTCCATCCTTCCCAGGGGAGCGGTCAGGGCCACATCGAGATTTAGGATCTGTGGGCTGCTGCACGAGTACGTCGGGGTCGCCGCCCCCAGCTTCTCTAATTCGGTGGACCTCCACGAAGTGGTCTCGGATCCGCTCACGGTCAATGGAACATGCCGTGGGCGGGCCCGAAACCACCTCCCTTATGGCCCGCCGCCGATTGGTTCGGTAGAGTTGCTGGAGACGGGTCGCCCGACGCACTCTCTCCTGACTCCCTTCCGGCGGGATAGGTGTAGGATGGACTCGGTTGGGACGTCTCCTCCCCCTCGTCTGGGTATCAGGCCCCCCCTGTTCCCCTCCCCTTCGCTGCGCACGAGAGCTGAAAAACTCCGCCACCCTTTGGGCGGCGTTTTCCAACTCCTGGACGGTTCCCGCCGCCTCAATCAGACGGATCAGCACCCCCTGATCGCTGTTGGGCGAGGAGGGATTGGCGCGACGACGCCCAACCCCCCCACGCCCTCCAGCAGAACCAGGAGGAGACTGACCGCCCGACGGACGACGAGGCCGCCCCGCGCCCACAAAGGGGAGGGCCCCCTCCCCCCATTATCTAAACTACTCCCTCCGGCATCATCTGTGGGAAGGGAGAGGAAAGGATTCTGTGTGAGGGGTACGGGCTGATGTGTAGGGCTATGGGGGGAATCACCCCCAGGGTCAGGACGGTTTCCGGCGGGTCTCTCGGGATTAGACTCGGACCCGGGGGACGTCGGCTCTCCTCTTCTTCTTCCTCTTCTTCCCCCTCCACTTCTTCTTCCACTCCCCACCAGCCTCCATTCCTCTTCTTGTTCCCCCTCCCTTGATGGGGGCGGAGTCCGCTCCTGAGGGTCTGCTCCCCTTCCTTGTACCACCGCCCTCCTGGGTTCAGGGTTTGTCTGCGGGGGCGGGGTTTGCGGCCGCTCAGGTGGTGTTTGCGGCCGAGGGGGGTGTTGGCAGGTGCTCCGGTGGTGTTGGCAGCTGCTGGGGTGGTGTTGGTGGCCGCCCGGGTGGTGTTGGCGGCTGTACAGGGGGACTTCTTCCCTGTGGTGGCGTTGCCCTGGTCGATGGAAGGGAGCCCGTGCAGGTTGTGGTGGTGGTCGTTGCCGTAGTGAGGGTCGCCGGAGCGCAGCTCGTGGCCACCTCCTGCTCCGGCGACTGCGGTGGTGAGTAGACCATCCTTCGACGGGCTCCCGTTTGACGTAGGGAGAGAAGCCCCCTGAAGACCCTCCTTGCTGCTGTGGGAGGCGGACTCCGTGGCGTGGGGAGGGGCGGGCCGACGGATCTTTCCCCCTCCTCCAGGAGGGGCTCCAACTGGGTTGGTCGTGTTGGGGGGTGACGGGCGGGTGACGGGGTCCTCCTGGATGGTGTGCGGGGGCCCCTTGACTGAGACCTTGTCACCCGCCTCCGTGGTTCCTCTTCTGGAAGGGGTTCGGGGGCTGGTGGTTCTGGTGGAGAGGGTGTTGCGGGTGGTGGGGTCCTCCTTCTGGGTGGTGTTGGGGGGACCGTGGGCTCGGGGTTTCTCACCCGCCTCCGCGCGACGTTGGCGAATGAATCCCCAGAGTCCGAGTCTGGAGAGGGTATACGCGGTGGTGGTGAGGGTGTTCTGGGGGGAACACGCGCGTTTCGAGGGGGGGGGCGGAGGCATGTGCATCTTTTTGTGGTGCATGGTTACCTGACGACGGGCATATACCCCGTCGCCAATGTAACCACACACCGCACATTTATGTATTATTTTATAATTGATTTCTTTATGATAATTTTTTAAATGTTTAATATAATCTTCGTGCCTCCTCCCCCCGCAAAGATCCCATCTCGACGACCATCGCGGTGCATCCTGCCTATTTTTTCGGCAGGACAGAGCTCGCACCGAAGCTCTGTGACGGTAGGGTTTAATATGACTATCTCCCTAACGTCCTCCGCACCGACCTGGGCCGCCGTGAGCGATGTCATATTTTAAAATATAATAAATAATAAATAATAAATAAAATAAATAAGAAAATAAATAAAAAAAAAAATAAATAAGAAAATAAATAAAAATAAATAAATAAATAAATAAATAAGTTAATAGATTAAAATAAATTAAGTTAGTCAATAAGTATAAAATAAAAAAATAAAAGGGTTAATAAATAAGTTAAAATAAATAAATAAATTGTCAATAAATAAATAGAATAAAAAGAAATAAAATTAAAAAGTCAATAAATAAAATAACTAATTAAGTCGTTAAATAAAATAAAAAAAAGGTAAAATAAATTAAAATAAATAAAGTTAATGAGTTAAAATAGATAAAAAAAAGGTTAATAAATAAAATAAATTAAAATAGATAAAACGTCAATAAATAAAATAAAATAAAATAAATTAAATAAATAAATAAAAAAGTCAATAAATAAAATAAAATAAAATAAATAAAACGTCAATAAATAAAATAAAATAGAATAAATTAAATAAATAAGTAAAAAAAGTCAATAAATAAAATAAAATAAATTAATAAAATGTATTAGTGGCCACCGGTGGCCACAGTCGATAATTTAAAATATGTTTTATCGTCGACGATAAAACAAGTCTTGCTCACGGCGTCGCGTAGGATAACCGGCATCCACCGGCAGACGAACAATTACCCAGTCGGTACAGAGCCCGCCTTCCTTGCCTTTTTTTTAATCGTGTCCAAGTGACACGTGTGGCGCAGCGTATTTTAAATAAATTAAAACGAATAATAAATAAATAAATAAATAAAACGCACGCGTTCACACGTTACGAAGATTCGAAAGAGGATGGGGAAGGAAAGGGGAAGGAAACAACGTTGACAGATAAATCTGTGAACGTTGGGGATTTAACGTTTGAAAGGAAAACAAAGGATAGGAGAAAGTTGGGTAAATAAGGTCAAGGGTATTTTCGAATCTTCGTAACGAACGTATATCAATCTAATTTAACGGGTGATTTAGAATATCTTACGATCGTATTAATTATATAAATTAAATTAAATTTAATTAAGATATAATAGAATTAAATAAAGAAATAAATAAATAAGTTAAATAAATTGATTTAAACCCCCTAGCTTGCCGAGTAAGATATTTTAATCACCCGGTGGATATTTGTTTTAAACCGATTTTAATTAATTTAATTAAAATGGTTTAAAACAAATATACACGATAACTAATAAATAAATAAATAAATAAATAGAATAAAATAAATAGAATAAACGAGTTTTGACGTATTTGCGAGTGTTAGACGAACAATTAAAAGAAATAAAACACTTAATTAATTAACGTTACACTAACAAATTAATAAACGTTAATTAATAAATAAATAGAATAAATAAATAAATTAATAAATAAATAAATTAAACAATTAAATAAATAAATAAATATATGAACACTCGCAATACGTCAAATAATTAGATTGATATACGTTGGTATTGCCGTAATTACGGAAATTTGAATTTTACAGAAATAAATATATATACAAAGATAAATTTCCCGTAATTACGGCAACGGACAACACGACACGTTGAAATAAAATTTAACATACGTTATAAAATAAATAAAAATAAATAATCCAAAAGAACTTTACACGCAACTAAAACACTATAACACGCGAAAAACTTAACTATACGCCGCGAAACCCGAAAAAACTAAATTAACGAAATTTTTTCCGGACACTTGGACACTTTTTCGACTAAGACCAAAGTGTAGGACCTGTTTAAGTATTTTATTTTTTAAATAAGATTATTGGGCTGAATCCAGCGGTACTGCAATACTGGCTCAACCCGCGGCGGACCCGAAGCAAGCTCCGGAATTCCGCCCAGTTACAAAAATATAGCTAATATTCTGGCAATTCTATGAATTGCGTATCAGATATTAAGCTGATAAGAACAGATTTATTTATAAAATTTTACAAAAACTTCCCCGGTTAAGGGGTGAAAAATACAAAATTATCCCCAAAGGGTGGTACATATAAGTACAATATTTATCAGCTTTTATGCACAAAATTAAGTATAAAAATGAAAAAAATGATATAAATATAAATATACATATAAATATAATACATACAGAGAAACATAAATATAATAATAAATAAATAAGACATAGTATATAAAGAAAATAAATAAATAAATAAATACAAATAACATTGGTCGCAACTCGGTCTATATATAAGGCAAGGTACCGCCGCTAGTATTGTCGGTTACCGGACACATGTTCTACATAAATGTCCCGGGACCACCTAATCGTATCGCTGACCATCAACCGCCTCATCATTGCGCTATAAAATTTACTTATTTTGAGGCGGTCGATGGTCTCCTTATTCCTGTGGTCCCAGGCGCCTAATGCCCCCACTACGAAGGGGAGGACCACTGTTTCATACCCGCGAGCACGCAGGTCATTAGCTAGGGGGGTGTATTTATTAATTTTTTGCTCGCGGGCTATGTCCATGGCCTCCCTTCTATTCTCGAACGGCACACAGACGTCAATAATTACAATTTTCTTTTCGTCTTCATTTCTTATAACAATATCGGGCCGCAATAACCTATTAGGGGGGCTCGCGTCTTCAACAGCCTGATTCACGCGGACGACCCCACGCGCGCGGTTTGCCTTGAAGAGGCGTTCGACAATGGCGTCGTGTCTAAATTGTCGTGCGGCAGAGTGGGGGCCACAGTGGTTCAAGACATGCGGAATGGTTTCCACATCCCCGCATAGCCGGCAACGCTTGTCACCGTCCCCCCAGCGTCTCGCCCCGTTAAGGGGGAGAACACCAAGGCGGGCTCGGTGGACGAAGCGCCAATCGGCGAAGCGGGTGTTTCTACCACTCCGCATGAAATGATTTGCTATCCTGGACCGTGAGGTGACCTCATACACCTTGCCCTGGTCGGGTTTGGCGAGCAAACGCTCACGGTACCAGGATATCACTGCAGCCCTCAACCTACCCACGACCTTCTCTCTACTCGCGGGAGTGATTCTAACTGGGTGGCCCCTGCCACCCCGACACACCAGGGAGAGTTCCTGGCTCTCCCCACACCATTCCCACCGGATTTCAAATGTATTGGCTCCTCTTCTGGTGGCATTCCGAGTCCTCGACCACAATGAGGAAGTGTCCGCCGAAGGTCCTGAGAGGTCTCCCTCGACGCTCCCGGACAGGTATTGGGCAAGGTCATCACCGCGAGGATCGCGCTTTAAACGGAAGGCCACTGTCTCCCTCAGTGAGCCCCACGCCAACATCCTGACGCCGCGATCCTTAGATGTTAATAATTTAAATGAATGGCATATTGTCAGGATGTCGGCGAGGTCCCCGAGCGGGAGGAGCCCTCCTCCACCTTCCCTGGGGGGCAGGAACACTACCTCCGCGCTCGCACGCTGAGGGAGATGTAGCCACCCCTTTGCCATCCGCTTGATGACCTTGTCCACGACTTTCAGCGGACCCTTCTCCACGTGTGATCCCCCCAGACAGAAGTCGAGGCGCGGCAGTACAAAAGTAGCTACCGCGTCGAGCTTCTGCCAAGGGGCAAGGAGGCTGGAATCCACCGCTCTGATGTCCCTGATGACCTGGGAGAGAAGCTCCACAGGCGTCTGTGCGCAGTTGAATCCGGTCGGTGTGCCGAGGTGGGAGTAAGCCTCCCCCTCCTCCAGGGGCCTCATCCAATCTCCGCAGATCTTAAAACGCGTGCCCTGAACTCTATTTCTTCGCCTTCCCTCACCAATATGGAGGGAGGCACACTTTTTCGCGTTAAAATTGAAGCCCCTGGAGCGCGCAGAGTTTTCAATTGACGCTAACAGCGTCCCCATGCCGACCCGGGAGTTTAGCTATGAGGGCGACGTCGTCCGCGTACCCCAGGCTGTTGAAGAGTTGATCATGGATCCGGTACCCGACGTTGATGCCCGCGAGTGGTCGCAACAAAAACTCCATAGCAAAGATTAAATACAATTGGGCTCAGGGGACAGCCCTGACGTACCCCTGAGCAGATAGGGATGGGATCGGTTAAGCCATCCGCCGTCCTGAACCTAGTGGTGACCCCCTCATAGTAGGATTTTATTATGTTTAGGAAAAGAGGAGGCAGATGATGTTGCCGGAGGGCCTCAAAGATGGTCGTGTGGGGGACCGAACCAAAAGCATTGGCCAGGTCCAACCACACGACCACTACCTCTTTCCCCTTCTTCCTACTATCTGTTAAAATTTCTTGGAGCACAAAGTTGTGCTCCACACAACCCTCGTAGGGGAGGAAGCCCTTCTGAGACGCACTGAGCTTCCCCCCTCCTGAGCCCAGACGGTTAGGCGATGGGCAACTAGCGCCGCGAATAGCTTTGGGGTTGTATCCCCCATCGCTATCGGGCGCCAGCTGTCCAAGGAGTCCAGATTATCTTTCTTGGGGAGGAGAATGGAAATAGAAGCCTTCCAGGAGTCAGGGACAGCACCCAGCCTCAAACAGGCGTTGAAAATTGATGTTAGGATGTGGCATCCTGGGTCCGCTCGTCCTAGGTCGGAGTAGAGGACCCCATCAGGTCCAGGGGATGAGTTCTTCATCCTCCTGAGCCTGGCAGAGACCTCCATCCTTCCCAGGGGAGCGGTCAGGGCCACATCCAGATTTAGAATTTGTGGGCTGCTGCACGAGTACGTCGGGGTCGCCGCCCCCAGCTTCTCTAATTCGGTGGACCTCCACGAAGTGGTCTCGGATCCGCTCACGGTCAATGGAACATGCCGTGGGCGGGCCCGAAACCACCTCCCTTATGGCCCGCCGCCGATTGGTTCGGTAGAGTTGCTGGAGACGGGTCGCCCGACGCACTCTCTCCTGACTCCCTTCCGGCGGGATAGGTGTAGGATGGACTCGGTTGGGACGTCTCCTCCCCCTCGTCTGGGTATCAGGCCCCCCCTGTTCCCCTCCCCTTCGCTGCGCACGAGAGCTGAAAAACTCCGCCACCCTTTGGGCGGCGTTTTCCAACTCCTGGACGGTTCCCGCCGCCTCAATCAGACGGATCAGCACCCCCTGATCGCTGTTGGGCGAGGAGGGATTGGCGCGACGACGCCCAACCCCCCC
The DNA here is from genome assembly GCF_049000335.1 of Polistes dominula. Taxonomy (NCBI): domain Eukaryota; kingdom Metazoa; phylum Arthropoda; class Insecta; order Hymenoptera; family Vespidae; genus Polistes; species Polistes dominula. The sequence continues at coordinate 22,629 of NW_028300974.1, read as the reverse complement.
ACGCCCTCCAGCAGAACCAGGAGGAGACTGACCGCCCGACGGACGACGAGGCCGCCCCGCGCCCACAAAGGGGAGGGGCCCCCTCCCCCCATTATCTAAACTACTCCCTCCGGCATCATCTGTGGGAAGGGAGAGGAAAGGATTCTGTGTGAGGGGTACGGGCTGATGTGTAGGGCTATGGGGGGAATCACCCCCAGGGTCAGGACGGTTTCCGGCGGGTCTCTCGGGATTAGACTCGGACCCGGGGGACGTCGGCTCTCCTCTTCTTCTTCCTCTTCTTCCCCCTCCACTTCTTCTTCCACTCCCCACCAGCCTCCATTCCTCTTCTTGTTCCCCCTCCCTTGATGGGGGCGGAGTCCGCTCCTGAGGGTCTGCTCCCCTTCCTTGTTCCACCGCCCTCCTGGGTTCAGGGTTTGTCTGCGGGGGCGGGGTTTGCGGCCGCTCAGGTGGTGTTTGCGGCCGAGGGGGGGTGTTGGCAGGTGCTCCGGTGGTGTTGGCAGCTGCTGGGGTGGTGTTGGTGGCCGCCCGGGTGGTGTTGGCGGCTGTACAGGGGGACTTCTTCCCTGTGGTGGCGTTGCCCTGGTCGATGGAAGGGAGCCCGTGCAGGTTGTAGTGGTGGTCGTTGCTGTAGTGAGGGTCGCCGGAGCGCAGCTCGTGGCCACCTCCTGCTCCGGCGACTGCGGTGGTGAATAGACCATCCTTCGACGGGCTCCCGTTTGACGTAGGGAGAGAAGCCCCCTGAAGACCCTCCTTGCTGCTGTGGGAGGCGGACTCCGTGGCGTGGGGAGGGGCGGGCCGACGGATCTTTCCCCCTCCTCCAGGAGGGGCTCCAACTGGGTTGGTCGTGTTGGGGGGTGACGGGCGGGTGACGGGGTCCTCCTGGATGGTGTGCGGGGGCCCCTTGACTGAGACCTTGTCACCCGCCTCCGTGGTTCCTCTTCTGGAAGGGGTTCGGGGGCTGGTGGTTCTGGTGGAGAGGGTGTTGCGGGTGGTGGGGTCCTCCTTCTGGGTGGTGTTGGGGGGACCGTGGGCTCGGGGTTTCTCACCCGCCTCCGCGCGACGTTGGCGAATGAATCCCCGGAGTCCGAGTCTGGAGAGGGTATACGCGGTGGTGGTGAGGGTGTTCTGGGGGGAACACGCGCATTACGAGGGGGGGGCGGAGGCATGTGCATCTTTTTGTGGTGCATGGTTACTTGACGACGGGCATATACCCCGTCGCCAATGTAACCACACACCGCACATTTATGTATTATTTTATAATTAATTTCTTTATGATAATTTTTTAAATGTTTAATATAATCTTCGTGCCTCCTCCCCCCCGCAAAGATCCCATCTCGACGACCATCGCGGTGCATCCTGCCTATTTTTTCGGCAGGACAGAGCTCGCACCGAAGCTCTGTGACGGTAGGGTTTAATATAATTATCTCCCTAACGTCCTCCGCACCGACCTGGGCCGCCGTGAGCGATGTCATATTTATAAAATAATAATAAATAATAAATAATAAATAAAATAAATAAGAAAATAAATAAAAATAAATAAGAAAATAAATAAAAATAAATAATAAATAAAATAAATAAGTTAATAGATTAAAATAAATTAAGGTTAGTCAATAAATAATAAAATAAAATAAGTAAAGAGTTAATAAATAAAGTTAATAATAGATTAAAATAAATATAGTAAATAAATAAATAGAATAAAAAGAAATAAAATTAAAAAAGTCAATAGATAAAATAACTAATTAAGTCATTAAATAAAATAAAAAAAAGGTAAAATAAATTAAAATAAATAAAGTTAATAAGTTAAAATAGATAAAAAAAAGAGTTAATAAATAAAATAAATTAAAATAAATAAATACGTCAATAAATAAAATAAAATAAAATAAATTAAATAAATAAATAAAAAGGAGTCAATAAATAAAATAAAATAAAATAAATAAAACGTCAATAAATAAAATAAAATAGAATAAATTAAATAAATAAGTAAAAAAAGTCAATAAATAAAATAAAATAAATTAATAAAATGTATTAGTGGCCACCGGTGGCCACAGTCGATAATTTAAAATATGTTTTATCGTCGACGATAAAACAAGTCTCGCTCACGGCGTCGCGTAGGATAACCGGCATCCACCGGCAGACGAACAATTACCCAGTCGGTACAGAGCCCGCCTTCCTTGCCTTTTTTAATCGTGTCCAAGTGACACGTGTGACGCAGCGTATTTTAAATAAATAAAACGAATAATAAATAAATAAATAAATAAAACGCACGCGTTCACACGTTACGAAGATTCGAAAGAGGATGGGGAAGGAAAGGGGAAGGAAACAACGTTGACAGATAAATCTGTGAACGTTGGGGATTTAACGTTTGAAAGGAAAACAAAGGATAGGAGAAAGTTGGGTAAATAAGGTCAAGGGTATTTTCGAATCTTCGTAACGAACGTATATCAATCTAATTTAACGGGTGATTTAGAATATCTTACGATCGTATTTAATTATATAAATGAAATTAAATTATAATTAAGATATAATAGAATTGAATAAAGAAATAAATAAATAAGTTAAATAAATTGATTTAAACCCCCTAGCTTACCGAGTAAGATATTTTAATCACCCGGTGGATATTTGTTTCAAACCGATTTTAATTAATTTAATTAAAACGGTTTAAAACAAATATACACGAAACTAATAAATAAATAAATAAATAAATAAATAAATAAAATAAATAGAATAAACGAGTTTTGACGTATTTGCGAGTGTTAGACGAACAATTAACAGAAATAGAAATAAAACACTTAATTAATTAACGTTACACTAACAAATTAATAAACGTTAATTAATGAATAAATAGAATAAATAAATAAATTAATAAATAAATAAATTAAACAATTAAATAAATAAATAAATAAATGAACACTCGCAATACGTCAAATAATTAGATTGATATACGTTGATATTGCCGTAATTACGGAAATTTGAATTTTACAGAAATAAATATATATACAAAGGTAAATTTCCCGTAATTACGGCAACGGACAACACGACACGTTGAAATAAAATTAACATACGTTATAAAATAAATAAAAATAAATAATCCAAAGGAACTTTACACGCAACTAAAACACTATAACACGCGAAAAACTTAACTATACGCCGCGAAACTCGAAAAAACTAAAATAACGAAATTTTCTCCGGACACTTGGACACTTTTTCGACTAAGACCAAAGTGTAGGACCTGTTTAAGTATTTTATTTTTTAAATAGGATTATTGGGCTGAATCCAGCGGTACTGCAATACTGGCTCAACCCGCGGCGGACCCGAAGCAAGCTCCGGAATTCCGCCCAGTTACAAAAATATAGCTAATATTCTGGCAATTCTATGAATTGCGTATCAGATATTAAGCTGATAAGAACAGATTTATTTTATAAAATTTTACAAAAACTTCCCCGGTTAAGGGGTGAAAAATACAAAATTATCCCCAAAGGGTGGTATACATATAATAAATATTTATCAGCTTTTGACATACAAAATTAGTTATAAATAATGAAAAATAATAATAATATAAATATAAATATACATACGAATATAATACATAGCATAGATAGACATAAATATAATAATAAATAAATAGACATAAGTATATAAAGATAAATAAATAAATAAATAAATATAAATAACATTGGTCGCAACTCGGTCTATATATAAGGCAAGGTAACGCCGCTAGTATTGTCGGTTACCGGACACATGTTCTACATAAATGTCCCTGGACCACCTAATCGTGTCGCTGACCATCAACCGCCTCATCATTGCGCTATAAAATTTACTGATTTTGAGGCGGTTGATGGTCTCCTTGTTCCGGTGGTCCCAAGCGCCTAATGCTCCTACCACGAAGGGGAGGACCACTGTCTCATACCCGCGAGCACGCGAGATCATTAGCTAGGGGTGTGTATTTATTTATTTTTTGCTCGCGGGCTATGTCCATGGCCTCCCTTCTATTCTCGAACGGAACACATACATCTATAATTACAATTTTCTTTTCATCCTCATTTCTAATAACAATATCGGGCCGCAATAATCTGTTTGGGGGGCTCGCGTCTTCAACAGCCTGGTTCACGCGGACGACCCCACGCGCGCGGTTTGCCTTGAAGAGGCGTTCGACAATGGCGTCGTGCCTAAATTGTCGTGCGGCAGAGTGGGGGCCACAGTGGTTCAAGACATGCGGAATGGTTTCCACATCCCCGCATAGCCGGCAACGCTTGTCACCGTCCCCCCAGCGTCTCGCCCCATTAAGGGGGAGAACACCAAGGCGGGCTCGGTGGACGAAGCGCCAATCGGCGAAGCGGGTGTTTCTACCACTCCGCATGAAATGATTTGCTATCCTGGACCGTGAGGTGACCTCATACACCTTGCCCTGGTCGGGTTTGGCGAGCAAACGCTCACGGTACCAGGATATCACTGCAGCCCTCAACCTACCCACGACCTTCTCTCTACTCGCGGGAGTGATTCTAACTGGGTGGCCCCTGCCACCCCGACACACCAGGGAGAGTTCCTGGCTCTCCCCACACCATTCCCACCGGATTTCAAATGTATTGGCTCCTCTTCTGGTGGCATTCCGAGTCCTCGACCACAATGAGGAAGTGTCCGCCGAAGGTCCTGAGAGGTCTCCCTCGACGCTCCCGGACAGGTATTGGGCAAGGTCATCACCGCGAGGATCGCGCTTTAAACGGAAGGCCACTGTCTCCCTCAGTGAGCCCCACGCCAACATCCTGACGCCGCGATCCTTAGATGTTAATAATTTAAATGAATGGCATATTGTCAGGATGTCGGCGAGGTCCCCGAGCGGGAGGAGCCCTCCTCCACCTTCCCTGGGGGGCAGGAACACTACCTCCGCGCTCGCGCGCTGAGGGAGATGTAGCCACCCCTTTGCCATCCGCTTGATGACCTTGTCCACGACTTTCAGCGGACCCTTCTCCACGTGTGATCCCCCCAGACAGAAGTCGAGGCGCGGCAGTACAAAAGTAGCTACCGCGTCGAGCTTCTGCCAAGGGGCAAGGAGGCTGGAATCCACCGCTCTGATATCCCTGATGACCTGGGAGAGAAGCTCCACAGGCGTCTGTGCGCAGTTGAAACCGGTCGGTGTGCCGAGGTGGGAGTAAGCCTCCCCCTCCTCCAGGGGCCTCATAAACTCTCCGCCGATCTTAAAACGCGTGCCCTGGACTCTATTTCTTCGCCTTCCCTCACCAATATGGAGGGAGGCACACTTGTTCGCGTTAAACTTGAGGCCCCTGGAACGCGCGGATTCGTCAATTGACGCCAAAAGCGTCTCTCATTCCGGCCGGGAGTTTAGCTATGAGGGCAACATCGTCCGCGTACCCCAGACTGTTGAAGATTTGATCGTGGATCCGGTAGCCGACGTTGATGCCCGCGAGTGGCCGTAACAAAAACTCCATCGCTAAGATTAAATACAATTGGGCTCAGGGGACAGCCCTGACGTACCCCTGAGCGGATAGGGATGGGATCGGTTAAGCCATCCGCCGTCCTGAACCTAGTGGTGACCCCCTCATAGTAGGATTTTATTATGTTTAGGAAAAGAGGAGGCAGATGATGTTGCCGGAGGGCCTCAAAGATGGTCGTGTGGGGGACCGAACCAAAAGCATTGGCCAGGTCCAACCACACGACCACTACCTCTTTCCCCTTCTTCCTACTATCTGTTAAAATTTCTTGGAGCACAAAATTGTGCTCCACACAACCCTCATAGGGGAGGAAGCCCTTCTGAGACGCACTGAGCTTCCCCCCTCCTGAGCCCAGACGGTTAGGCGATGGGCAACTAGCGCCGCGAATAGCTTTGGGGTTGTATCCCCCATCGCTATCGGGCGCCAGCTGTCCAAGGAGTCCAGATTATCTTTCTTGGGGAGGAGAATGGAAATGGAAGCCTTCCAGGAGTCAGGGACAGCACCCAGCCTCAAACAGGCGTTAAAAATAGATGTTAGGATGTGGCATCCTGGGTCCGCTCGTCCTAGGTCGGAGTAGAGGACCCCATCAGGTCCAGGGGATGAGTTCTTCATCCTCCTGAGCCTGGCAGAGACCTCCATCCTTCCCAGGGGAGCGGTCAGGGCCACATCCAGATTTAGGATCTGTGGGCTGCTGCACGAGTACGTCGGGGTCGCCGCCCCCAGCTTCTCTAATTCGGTGGACCTCCACGAAGTGGTCTCGGATCCGCTCACGGTCAATGGAACATGCCGTGGGCGGGCCCGAAACCACCTCCCTTATGGCCCGCCGCCGATTGGTTCGGTAGAGTTGCTGGAGACGGGTCGCCCGACGCACTCTCTCCTGACTCCCTTCCGGCGGGATAGGTGTAGGATGGACTCGGTTGGGACGTCTCCTCCCCCTCGTCTGGGTATCAGGCCCCCCCTGTTCCCCTCCCCTTCGCTGCGCACGAGAGCTGAAAAACTCCGCCACCCTTTGGGCGGCGTTTTCCAACTCCTGGACGGTTCCCGCCGCCTCAATCAGACGGATCAGCACCCCCTGATCGCTGTTGGGCGAGGAGGGATTGGCGCGACGACGCCCAACCCCCCCACGCCCTCCAGCAGAACCAGGAGGAGACTGACCGCCCGACGGACGACGAGGCCGCCCCGCGCCCACAAAGGGGAGGGCCCCCTCCCCCCATTATCTAAACTACTCCCTCCGGCATCATCTGTGGGAAGGGAGAGGAAAGGATTCTGTGTGAGGGGTACGGGCTGATGTGTAGGGCTATGGGGGGAATCACCCCCAGGGTCAGGACGGTTTCCGGCGGGTCTCTCGGGATTAGACTCGGACCCGGGGGACGTCGGCTCTCCTCTTCTTCTTCCTCTTCTTCCCCCTCCACTTCTTCTTCCACTCCCCACCAGCCTCCATTCCTCTTCTTGTTCCCCCTCCCTTGATGGGGGCGGAGTCCGCTCCTGAGGGTCTGCTCCCCTTCCTTGTACCACCGCCCTCCTGGGTTCAGGGTTTGTCTGCGGGGGCGGGGTTTGCGGCCGCTCAGGTGGTGTTTGCGGCCGAGGGGGGGTGTTGGCAGGTGCTCCGGTGGTGTTGGCAGCTGCTGGGGTGGTGTTGGTGGCCGCCCGGGTGGTGTTGGCGGCTGTACAGGGGGACTTCTTCCCTGTGGTGGCGTTGCCCTGGTCGATGGAAGGGAGCCCGTGCAGGTTGTGGTGGTGGTCGTTGCTGTTGTGAGGGTCGCCGAACGAGAGAAAGGGAAACACTACAGAAAATCTGCGTGGGGTTAACGTTTGAAAGGAAAACAAAGGATAGGAGAAAGTTGGGTAAAAAGGTCAAGGGTATTTTCGAATCTTCGTAACGAACGTATATCAATCTAATTTAACGGGTGATTAAATACTTACGATCGTATAATATATAGATAAAAAATTATAATAAATAAATAAATTAAAAAGAAATAATAAATAAGTAAATAAATTGATTTAAACCCCCTAGCTACCGAGTAAGAATTAATCACCCGGTGGTATTTGTTTCAACCGATTTAATAATAATAAAAGGTTTAAAACAATATACAGAACTAAAATAATAAATAAAAATAAATAAATAAAATAATAGAATAAAGAGTTTTGACGTATTTGCGAGTGTTAGACGAACAATTAAAAAAATAAAAACTTAATTAATTAACGTTACACTAACAATTTAATAAACGTTAATTAATAATAAATAGAATAAATAAAAAATTAATAAATAAATTAAAAAAAATTAAACAAATAAATAAATAAAAAAAATGAACACTCGCAAACGTCAAAATAGATTATATACTTGGTATTCCGTAATACGAAATTTGAATTTACAAAAAAAAAAACAAAGGTAAATTCCCGTAAACGGCAACGGACAACACACACGGAAGAAAATAAAAAACTACAAAATAAATAAAATAAATAATCCAAAGAACTTTAAAACACTAAACACGCGAAAAACTAACTAACGCCGCGAAACTCGAAAAAAAATACAAATCCCGGACACTTCACTTCACTAACCAAGGTACTTTTAGTATTAAAAAAGGCTAATCCACGGACTCAACTGGCTCAACCCGCGGCGGACCCAAGCAAGCTCCGGAATTCCCCCATTACAAAAATAAGCTAAATCTGGCAATCTATGAATTGCTATCAGATATAAGCTGATAAGAACAGATTTATTTAAAAAATTTTACAAAAACTTCCCCGGTTAGGGGTGAAAATACAAATTATCCCCGAAGGGTGGTACATAAAGAAATATTATCAGCTTTTGAGTATACAAATAAGAAATAATAAAATAAATAAATAAAAAATAAATAAACATTAAATAAGTAAATGGACAAAATAATAAATAAATAAATGACAATATAAAAAATAAATAAATAGATATAAGTAATGTTGGTCGCGACTCGGTCTATATGTAAGGCAAGGTACCGCCGCTAGTATTGTCGGTTACCGGACACATGTTCGACGTAAATGTCCCGGGACCACCTAATCGTGTCGCTGACCATCAACCGCCTCATCATTGCGCTATAAAATTTACTGATTTTGAGGCGGTCGATGGTCTCCTTGTTTCTGTGGTCCCAGGCGCCTAATGCTCCTACTACGAAAGGGAGGACCACTGTCTCATACCCGCGAGCACGCAGGTCATTGGCTAGGGGGGTGTATTTATTGATTTTTTGCTCGCGGGCTATGTCCATGGCCTCCCTTCTGTTCTCGAACGGGACGCATACATCAATAATTACAATCTTCTTTTCCTCTTCGTTTCTTATAACAATATCTGGCCGCAAGTAACCTATTGGGGGGCTCGCGTCTTCAACAGCCTGGTTCACGCGGACGACCCCACGCGCGCGGTTTGCCTTGAAGAGGCGTTCGACATGGCGTCGTGCCTAATTGTCGTGCGGCAGAGTGGGGGCCACAGTGGTTCAAGACATGCGGAATGGTTTCCACATCCCCGCATAGCCGGCAACGCTTGTCACCGTCCCCCCAGCGTCTCGCCCCGTTAAGGGGGAGAACACCAAGGCGGGCTCGGTGGACGAAGCGCCAATCGGCGAAGCGGGTGTTTCTACCACTCCGCATGAAATGATTTGCTATCCTGGACCGTGAGGTGACCTCATACACCTTGCCCTGGTCGGGTTTGGCGAGCAAACGCTCACGGTACCAGGATATCACTGCAGCCCTCAACCTACCCACGACCTTCTCTCTACTCGCGGGGTGATTCTAACTGGGTGGCCCCTGCCACCCCGACACACCAGGGAGAGTTCCTGGCTCTCCCCACACCATTCCCACCGGGTTTCAAATGTATTGGCTCCTCTTCTGGTGGCATTCCGAGTCCTCGACCACAATGAGGAAGTGTCCGCCGAAGGTCCTGAAGGTCTCCCTCGACGCTCCCGGACAGGTATTGGGCAAGGTCATCACCGCGAGATCGCGCTTTAAACGGAAGGCCACTGTCTCCCTCAGTGACCCCACGCCACATCCTGACCCGCGATCCTTAGATGTTAGAATTTAAATGCATGGCATATTTCAGGATGTCGGCGAGGTCCCCGAGCGGGAGGAGCCCTCCTCCACCTTCCCTGGGGGCAGGAACACTACCTCCGCGCTCGCGCGCTGAGGGAGATTAGCCACCCCTTTGCCATCCGCTTGATGACCTTGTCCACGACTTTCAGCGGACCCTTCTCCACGTGTGATCCCCCCAGACAGAAGTCGAGGCGCGGCAGTACAAAAGTAGCTACCGCGTCGAGCTTCTGCCAAGGGGCAAGGAGGCTGGAATCCACCGCTCTGATGTCCCTGATGACCTGGGAGAGAAGCTCCACAGGCGTCTGTGCGCAGTTGAAGCCGGTCGGTGTGCCGAGGTGGGAGTAACCTCCCCCTCCTCCAGGGGCCTCATCCAATCTCCGCCGATCTTAAAACGCGTGCCCTGGACTCTATTTCTTCGCCTTCCCTCACCAAATGGAGGGACACACTTCTCCTTAAAATAGCCCCTGGAACCGCACCCCCCCCCCCCCCCCCCCCCCCCCCCCCCCCCCCTCCCCCCCCCCCCCCCCCCCCCCCCCCCCCCCCCCCCCCCCCCCCCCCCCCCCCCCCCCCTTTTTCCCCCCCCCCCCCCCCCTCCCCCCCCCCCCCCCCCCCCCCCCCAAAAAAAAAAAAAAAAAAAAAAAAAAAAAAAAAAAAAAAAAAAAAAAAAAAAAAAAAAAAAAAAAAAAAAAAAAAAAAAAAAAAAAAAAAAAAAAAAAAAAAAAAAAAAAAAAAAAAAAAAAAAAAAAAAAAAAAAAAAAATATTATCCCATTTTTCCACCCCCCCCCCCTTTTTACCCCCCCCGTATTTTAAATAAATAAAACGAATAATAAATAAATAAATAAATAAAACGCACGCGTTCACACGTTACGAAGATTCGAAAGAGGATGGGGAAGGAAAGGGGAAGGAAACAACGTTGACAGATAAATCTGTGAACGTTGGGGATTTAACGTTTGAAAGGAAAACAAAGGATAGGAGAAAGTTGGGTAAATAAGGTCAAGGGTATTTTCGAATCTTCGTAACGAACGTATATCAATCTAATTTAACGGGTGATTTAGAATATCTTACGATCGTATTAATAATTATATAAATGAAATTAAGATTAATTAAAATATAATAAGTTGAATAAAAGAAATAAAATAGAATAAATTAATTAATTGATTTAATACCCCCTAGCTTGACGAGTAGGATATTTTAATCACCCGATGGATATTTGTTTTAAACCGATTTTAATTAATTTAATTAAAATGGTTTAAAACAAATATACACAATAACTAATAAATAAATAAATAAATAAATAGAATAAAATAAATAGAATAAAGGATTTTGACGTATTTGCGAGTGTTAGACGAACAATTAAAATAAAGAAAATAAAACACTATAATTAATTAACGTTAACTAACAATTTAATTAACGTTAATTAATTAATAAATAGAATAAATAAATAAATTAATAAATAAATAAATTAAACAATTAAATAAATAAATAAATATATGAACACTCGCAATACGTCAAATAATTAGATTGATATACGTTGATATTGCCGTAATTACGGAAATTTGAATTTTACAGAAATAAATATATATACAAAGGTAAATTTCCCGTAATTACGGCAACGGACAACACGACACGTTGAAATAAAATTAACATACGTTATAAAATAAATAAAAATAAATAATCCAAAAGAACTTTACACGCAACTAAGACACTAAACACGCGAAAAACTTAACTATACGCCGCGAAACTCGAAAAAACTAAATTAACGAAATTTTCTCCGGACACTTGGACACTTTTTCGACTAAGACCAAAGTGTAGGACCTGTTTAAGTATTTTATTTTTTAAATAGGATTATTGGGCTGAATCCAGCGGTACTGCAATACTGGCTCAACCCGCGGCGGACCCGAAGCAAGCTCCGGAATTCCGCCCAGTTACAAAAATATAGCTAATATTCTGGCAATTCTATGAATTGCGTATCAGATATTAAGCTGATAAGAACAGATTTATTTTTAAAAATTTTACAAAAACTTCCCCGGTTAGGGGGTGAAAAATACAAAATTATCCCCGAAGGGTGGTATACATAGAATAATATTTATCAGCTTTTGATATACAAAATTAAATATATAAAAATGAAAAAAATAATATATAAGATATAAATATACATGACGATATAATACATACAGAGAAGACATAAATATAATAATAAATAAATAAACAGTATATATAAAGATAAATAAATAAATAAATACAAATAACATTGGTCGCAACTCGGCCTATATATAAGGCAAGGTACCGCCGCTAGTATTGTCGGTTACCGGACACATGTTCTACATAAATGTCCCGGGACCACCTAATCGTATCGCTGACCATCAACCGCCTCATCATTGCGCTATAAAATTTACTTATTTTGAGGCGGTCGATGGTCTCCTTATTCCTGTGGTCCCAGGCGCCTAATGCTCCTACTACGAAAGGGAGGACCACTGTTTCATACCCGCGAGCACGCAGGTCATTAGCTAGGGGGGTGTATTTATTGATTTTTTGCTCGCGGGCTATGTCCAGGGCCTCCCTTCTATTCTCGAACGGAACGCAGACATCAATAATTACAATTTTCTTTTCGTCTTCATTTCTTATAACAATATCAGGTCGTAACTAACCTATTGGGGGGCTCGCGTCTTCAACAGCCTGGTTCACGCGGACGACCCCACGCGCGCGGTTTGCCTTGAAGAGGCGTTCGACAATGGCGTCGTGTCTAAATTGTCGTGCGGCAGAGTGGGGGCCACAGTGGTTCAAGACATGCGGAATGGTTTCCACATCCCCGCATAGCCGGCAACGCTTGTCACCGTCCCCCCAGCGTCTCGCCCCATTAAGGGGGAGAACACCAAGGCGGGCTCGGTGGACGAAGCGCCAATCGGCGAAGCGGGTGTTTCTACCACTCCGCATGAAATGATTTGCTATCCTGGACCGTGAGGTGACCTCATACACCTTGCCCTGGTCGGGTTTGGCGAGCAAACGCTCACGGTACCAGGATATCACTGCAGCCCTCAACCTACCCACGACCTTCTCTCTACTCGCGGGAGTGATTCTAACTGGGTGGCCCCTGCCACCCCGACACACCAGGGAGAGTTCCTGGCTCTCCCCACACCATTCCCACCGGATTTCAAATGTATTGGCTCCTCTTCTGGTGGCATTCCGAGTCCTCGACCACAATGAGGAAGTGTCCGCCGAAGGTCCTGAGAGGTCTCCCTCGACGCTCCCGGACAGGTATTGGGCAAGGTCATCACCGCGAGGATCGCGCTTTAAACGGAAGGCCACTGTCTCCCTCAGTGAGCCCCACGCCAACATCCTGACGCCGCGATCCTTAGATGTTAATAATTTAAATGAATGGCATATTGTCAGGATGTCGGCGAGGTCCCCGAGCGGGAGGAGCCCTCCTCCACCTTCCCTGGGGGGCAGGAACACTACCTCCGCGCTCGCACGCTGAGGGAGATGTAGCCACCCCTTTGCCATCCGCTTGATGACCTTGTCCACGACTTTCAGCGGACCCTTCTCCACGTGTGATCCCCCCAGACAGAAGTCGAGGCGCGGCAGTACAAAAGTAGCTACCGCGTCGAGCTTCTGCCAAGGGGCAAGGAGGCTGGAATCCACCGCTCTGATGTCCCTGATGACCTGGGAGAGAAGCTCCACAGGCGTCTGTGCGCAGTTGAATCCGGTCGGTGTGCCGAGGTGGGAGTAAGCCTCCCCCTCCTCCAGGGGCCTCATCCAATCTCCGCAGATCTTAAAACGCGTGCCCTGAACTCTATTTCTTCGCCTTCCCTCACCAATATGGAGGGAGGCACACTTTCTCGCGTTAAAATTGAAGCCCCTGGAGCGCGCAGAGTTTTCAATAGACGCTAACAGCGTCTCCATGCCGACCCGGGAGTTTGCTATTAGGGCGACGTCGTCCGCGTACCCCAGGCTGTTGAAGAGTTGGTCATGGATCCGGTACCCGACGTTGATGCCCGCGAGTGGTCGCAACAAAAACTCCATACAAAGATTAAATACAATTGGGCTCAGGGGACAGCCCTGACGTACCCCTGAGCAGATAGGGATGGGATCGGTTAAGCCATCCGCCGTCCTGAACCTAGTGGTGACCCCCTCATAGTAGGATTTTATTATGTTTAGGAAAAGAGGAGGCAGATGATGTTGCCGGAGGGCCTCAAAGATGGTCGTGTGGGGGACCGAACCAAAAGCATTGGCCAGGTCCAACCACACGACCACTACCTCTTTCCCTTTCTTCCTACTATCTGTTAAAATTTCTTGGAGCACAAAGTTGTGCTCCACACAACCCTCATAGGGGAGGAAGCCCTTCTGAGACGCACTGAGCTTCCCCCCTCCTGAGCCCAGACGGTTAGGCGATGGGCAACTAGCGCCGCGAATAGCTTTGGGGTTGTATCCCCCATCGCTATCGGGCGCCAGCTGTCCAAGGAGTCCAGATTATCTTTCTTGGGGAGGAGAATGGAAATAGAAGCCTTCCAGGAGTCAGGGACAGCACCCAGCCTCAAACAGGCGTTGAAAATAGATGTTAGGATGTGGCATCCTGGGTCCGCTCGTCCTAGGTCGGAGTAGAGGACCCCATCAGGTCCAGGGGATGAGTTCTTCATCCTCCTGAGCCTGGCAGAGACCTCCATCCTTCCCAGGGGAGCGGTCAGGGCCACATCCAGATTTAAATTTGTGGGCTGCTGCACGAGTACGTCGGGGTCGCCGCCCCCAGCTTCTCTAATTCGGTGGACCTCCACGAAGTGGTCTCGGATCCGCTCACGGTCAATGGAACATGCCGTGGGCGGGCCCGAAACCACCTCCCTTATGGCCCGCCGCCGATTGGTTCGGTAGAGTTGCTGGAGACGGGTCGCCCGACGCACTCTCTCCTGACTCCCTTCCGGCGGGATAGGTGTAGGATGGACTCGGTTGGGACGTCTCCTCCCCCTCGTCTGGGTATCAGGCCCCCCCTGTTCCCCTCCCCTTCGCTGCGCACGAGAGCTGAAAAACTCCGCCACCCTTTGGGCGGCGTTTTCCAACTCCTGGACGGTTCCCGCCGCCTCAATCAGACGGATCAGCACCCCCTGATCGCTGTTGGGCGAGGAGGGATTGGCGCGACGACGCCCAACCCCCCCACGCCCTCCAGCAGAACCAGGAGGAGACTGACCGCCCGACGGACGACGAGGCCGCCCCGCGCCCACAAAGGGGAGGGCCCCCTCCCCCCATTATCTAAACTACTCCCTCCGGCATCATCTGTGGGAAGGGAGAGGAAAGGATTCTGTGTGAGGGGTACGGGCTGATGTGTAGGGCTATGGGGGGAATCACCCCCAGGGTCAGGACGGTTTCCGGCGGGTCTCTCGGGATTAGACTCGGACCCGGGGGACGTCGGCTCTCCTCTTCTTCTTCCTCTTCTTCCCCCTCCACTTCTTCTTCCACTCCCCACCAGCCTCCATTCCTCTTCTTGTTCCCCCTCCCTTGATGGGGGCGGAGTCCGCTCCTGAGGGTCTGCTCCCCTTCCTTGTACCACCGCCCTCCTGGGTTCAGGGTTTGTCTGCGGGGGCGGGGTTTGCGGCCGCTCAGGTGGTGTTTGCGGCCGAGGGGGGGTGTTGGCAGGTGCTCCGGTGGTGTTGGCAGCTGCTGGGGTGGTGTTGGTGGCCGCCCAGATGGTGTTGGCGGCTGTACAGGGGGACTTCTTCCCTGTGGTGGCGTTGCCCTGGTCGATGGAAGGGAGCCCGTGCAGGTTGTGGTGGTGGTCGTTGCCGTAGTGAGGGTCGCCGGAGCGCAGCTCGTGGCCACCTCCTGCTCCGGCGACTGCGGTGGTGAGTAGACCATCCTTCGACGGGCTCCCGTTTGACGTAGGGAGAGAAGCCCCCTGAAGACCCTCCTTGCTGCTGTGGGAGGCGGACTCCGTGGCGTGGGGAGGGGCGGGCCGACGGATCTTTCCCCCTCCTCCAGGAGGGGCTCCAACTGGGTTGGTCGTGTTGGGGGGTGACGGGCGGGTGACGGGGTCCTCCTGGATGGTGTGCGGGGGCCCCTTGACTGAGACCTTGTCACCCGCCTCCGTGGTTCCTCTTCTGGAAGGGGTTCGGGGGCTGGTGGTTCTGGTGGAGAGGGTGTTGCGGGTGGTGGGGTCCTCCTTCTGGGTGGTGTTGGGGGGACCGTGGGCTCGGGGTTTCTCACCCGCCTCCGCGCGACGTTGGCGAATGAATCCCCGGAGTCCGAGTCTGGAGAGGGTATACGCGGTGGTGGTGAGGGTGTTCTGGGGGGAACACGCGCATTACGAGGGGGGGGCGGAGGCATGTGCATCTTTTTGTGGTGCATGGTTACCTGACGACGGGCATATACCCCGTCGCCAATGTAACCACACACCGCACATTTATGTATTATTTTATAATTGATTTCTTTATGATAATTTTTTAAATGTTTAATATAATCTTCGTGCCTCCTCCCCCCCGCAAAGATCCCATCTCGACGACCATCGCGGTGCATCCTGCCTATTTTTTCGGCAGGACAGAGCTCGCACCGAAGCTCTGTGACGGTAGGGTTTAATATAATTATCTCCCTAACGTCCTCCGCACCGACCTGGGCCGCCGTGAGCGATGTCATATTAATAAAAAATAAATAATAAATAATAAATAATAAATAAAATAATAAAAAAATAAAATAAATACGTTAATAAATAAAATAAATAAAGAAAATAAATAGGAATAAATAATAAAATAAGATAAATAAAATAAATAAGTTAATAAATTAAAATAAGTTAAGTTAGTCAATAAGATAAAAGAAAAAAGGGTTAATAAATAAGTTAAAATAAATAAATAAAATGTCAATAAATAAATAGAATAAAAATAAATAAAATTAAAAAGTCAATAGATAAAATAACTAATTAAGTCATTAAATAAAATGAAAAGAAAAGGTAAAATAAATTAAAATAAATAAAGTTAATAAGTTAAAATAGATAAGAAAAAGGTTAATAAATAAAATAAATTAAGTTAAATAAAACGTCAATAAATAAAATAAAATAGAATAAAATAAATAAATAAATAAAAAAAGTCAATAAATAAAATAAAATAAAATAAATAAAACGTCAATAAAATAAAATAAAATAGAATAAAATAAATAAATAAGTAAAAAAGTCAATAAATAAAATAAAATAAAATTAATAAAATGTATTAGTGGCCACCGGTGGCCACAGTCGATAATTTAAAATATGTTTTATCGGTCGACGATAAAACAGGTCTCGCTCACGGCGTCGCGTAGGATAGCCGGCATCCACCGGCAGACGAACAATTACCCAGTCGGTACAGAGCCCGCCTTCCTTGCCTTTTTTAATCGTGTCCAAGTGACACGTGTGGCGCAGCGTATTTTAAATAAATAAAACGAATAAAAAATAAATAAATAAATAAAACGCACGCGTTCACACGTTACGAAGATTCGAAAGAGGATGGGGAAGGAAAGGGGAAGGAAACAACGTTGACAGATAAATCTGTGAACGTTGGGGATTTAACGTTTGAAAGGAAAACAAAGGATAGGAGAAAGTTGGGTAAATAAGGTCAAGGGTATTTTCGAATCTTCGTAACGAACGTATATCAATCTAATTTAACGGGTGATTTAAAATATCTTACGATCGTATTAATTATATAAATTAAATTAAATTTAATTAAGATATAATAGAATTAAATAAAGAAATAAATAAATAAGTTAAATAAATTGATTTAAACCCCCTAGCTTGACCGAGTAAGATATTTTAATCACCCGGTGGATATTTGTTTTAAACCGATTTTAATTAATTTAATTAAAATGGTTTAAAACAAATATACACAATAACTAATAAATAAATAAATAAATAAATAAATAAAATAAATAGAATAAAGGATTTTGACGTATTTGCGAGTGTTAGACGAACAATTAACAGAAATAGAAATAAAACACTTAATTAATTAACGTTAACTAACACAATTAATTAACGTTAATTAATTAATAAATAGAATAAATAAATTAATTAATAAATAAATAAATTAAACAATTAAATAAATAAATAAATAAATGAACACTCGCAATACGTCAAATAATTAGATTGATATACGTTAGATATTGCCGTAATTACGGAAATTTGAATTTTACAGAAATAAATATATATACAAAGATAAATTTCCCGTAATTACGGCAACGGACAACACGACACGTTAAAATAAAATTAACATACGTTATAAAATAAATAAAAATAAATAATCCAAAGAACTTTACACGCAACTAAACACTAAACACGCGAAAAAACTTAACTATACGCCGCGAAACTCGAAAAAATTAAAATAACGAAATTTTCTCCGGACACTTGGACACTTTTTCGACTAAGACCAAAGTGTAGGACCTGTTTAAGTATTTTATTTTTTAAATAGAGATTATTGGGCTGAATCCAGCGGTACTGCAATACTGGCTCAACCCGCGGCGGACCCGAAGCAAGCTCCGGAATTCCGCCCAGTTACAAAAATATAGCTAATATTCTGGCAATTCTATGAATTGCGTATCAGATATTAAGCTGATAAGAACAGATTTATTTTAAAATTTTACAAAAACTTCCCCGGTTAAGGGGTGAAAAATACAAAATTATCCCCAAAGGGTGGTACATATAATAAATATTTATCAGCTTTTGACATAGAAATTAATTATAAAATGATACAAATATAAATATACATATAAATATAATACATACATGTGAATACATAGATATAATAGATAAATAAATAAGAAAAGTATATAAAGAATAATAAATAAATAAATAAATACAAATAACATTGGTCGCAACTCGGTCTATATATAAGGCAAGGTATCGCCGCTAATATTGTCGGTTACCGGACACATGTTCTACGTAAATGTCCCTGGACCACCTAATCGTATCGCTGACCATCAACCGCCTCATCATTGCGCTATAAAATTTACTTATTTTAAGGCGGTCGATGGTCTCCTTATTCCTGTGGTCCCAGGCGCCTAATGCCCCCACTACGAAGGGGAGGACCACGGTTTCATACCCGCGAGCACGCAAGTCGTTAGCTAGGGGGGTGTATTTATTAATTTTTTGCTCGCGGGCTATGTCCATGGCCTCCCTTCTATTCTCGAACGGCACACATACGTCGATAATTACAATTTTCTTTTCATCTTCATTTCTTATAACAATATCGGGCCGCAATAACCTATTAGGGGGGCTCGCGTCTTCAACAGCCTGGTTCACGCGGACGACTCCACGCGCGCGGTTTGCCTTGAAGAGGCGTTCGACAATGGCGTCGTGTCTAAATTGTCGTGCGGCAGAGTGGGGGCCACAGTGGTTCAAGACATGCGGAATGGTTTCCACATCCCCGCATAGCCGGCAACGCTTGTCACCGTCCCCCCAGCGTCTCGCCCCGTTAAGGGGGAGAACACCAAGGCGGGCTCGGTGGACGAAGCGCCAATCGGCGAAGCGGGTGTTTCTACCACTCCGCATGAAATGATTTGCTATCCTGGACCGTGAGGTGACCTCATACACCTTGCCCTGGTCGGGTTTGGCGAGCAAACGCTCACGGTACCAGGATATCACTGCAGCCCTCAACCTACCCACGACCTTCTCTCTACTCGCGGGAGTGATTCTAACTGGGTGGCCCCTGCCACCCCGACACACCAGGGAGAGTTCCTGGCTCTCCCCACACCATTCCCACCGGATTTCAAATGTATTGGCTCCTCTTCTGGTGGCATTCCGAGTCCTCGACCACAATGAGGAAGTGTCCGCCGAAGGTCCTGAGAGGTCTCCCTCGACGCTCCCGGACAGGTATTGGGCAAGGTCATCACCGCGAGGATCGCGCTTTAAACGGAAGGCCACTGTCTCCCTCAGTGAGCCCCACGCCAACATCCTGACGCCGCGATCCTTAGATGTTAATAATTTAAATGAATGGCATATTGTCAGGATGTCGGCGAGGTCCCCGAGCGGGAGGAGCCCTCCTCCACCTTCCCTGGGGGGCAGGAACACTACCTCCGCGCTCGCACGCTGAGGGAGATGTAGCCACCCCTTTGCCATCCGCTTGATGACCTTGTCCACGACTTTCAGCGGACCCTTCTCCACGTGTGATCCCCCCAGACAGAAGTCGAGGCGCGGCAGTACAAAAGTAGCTACCGCGTCGAGCTTCTGCCAAGGGGCAAGGAGGCTGGAATCCACCGCTCTGATGTCCCTGATGACCTGGGAGAGAAGCTCCACAGGCGTCTGTGCGCAGTTGAATCCGGTCGGTGTGCCGAGGTGGGAGTAAGCCTCCCCCTCCTCCAGGGGCCTCATCCAACTCTCCGCCGATCTTAAAACGCGTGCCCTGGACTCTATTTCTTCGCCTTCCCTCACCAATATGGAGGGAGGCACACTTGTTCGCGTTAAATTTGAGGCCCCTGGAACGCGCAGATTCGTCAATTGACGCCAAAAGCGTCCTCATGCCGGCCCGGGATTTTAGCTATGAGGGCAACGTCGTCCGCGTACCCCAGACTGTTGAAGATTTGATCATGGATCCGGTAGCCGACGTTGATGCCCGCGAGTGGTCGCAACAAAAACTCCATAGCTAAGATTAAATACAATTGGGCTCAGGGGACAGCCCTGACGTACCCCTGAGCGGATAGGGATGGGATCGGTTAAGCCATCCGCCGTCCTGAACCTAGTGGTGACCCCCTCATAGTAGGATTTTATTATGTTTAGGAAAAGAGGAGGCAGATGATGTTGCCGGAGGGCCTCAAAGATGGTCGTGTGGGGGACCGAACCAAAAGCATTGGCCAGGTCCAACCACACGACCACTACCTCTTTCCCCTTCTTCCTACTATCTGTTAAAATTTCTTGGAGCACAAAGTTGTGCTCCACACAACCCTCGTAGGGGAGGAAGCCCTTCTGAGACGCACTGAGCTTCCCCCCTCCTGAGCCCAGACGGTTAGGCGATGGGCAACTAGCGCCGCGAATAGCTTTGGGGTTGTATCCCCCATCGCTATCGGGCGCCAGCTGTCCAAGGAGTCCAGATTATCTTTCTTGGGGAGGAGAATGGAAATGGAAGCCTTCCAGGAGTCAGGGACAGCACCCAGCCTCAAACAGGCGTTGAAAATTGATGTTAGGATGTGGCATCCTGGGTCCGCTCGTCCTAGGTCGGAGTAGAGGACCCCATCAGGTCCAGGGGATGAGTTCTTCATCCTCCTGAGCCTGGCAGAGACCTCCATCCTTCCCAGGGGAGCGGTCAGGGCCACATCCAGATTTAGAATTTGTGGGCTGCTGCACGAGTACGTCGGGGTCGCCGCCCCCAGCTTCTCTAACTCGGTGGACCTCCACGAAGTGGTCTCGGATCCGCTCACGGTCAATGGAACATGCCGTGGGCGGGCCCGAAACCACCTCCCTTATGGCCCGCCGCCGATTGGTTCGGTAGAGTTGCTGGAGACGGGTCGCCCGACGCACTCTCTCCTGACTCCCTTCCGGCGGGATAGGTGTAGGATGGACTCGGTTGGGACGTCTCCTCCCCCTCGTCTGGGTATCAGGCCCCCCCTGTTCCCCTCCCCTTCGCTGCGCACGAGAGCTGAAAAACTCCGCCACCCTTTGGGCGGCGTTTTCCAACTCCTGGACGGTTCCCGCCGCCTCAATCAGACGGATCAGCACCCCCTGATCGCTGTTGGGCGAGGAGGGATTGGCGCGACGACGCCCAACCCCCCCACGCCCTCCAGCAGAACCAGGAGGAGACTGACCGCCCGACGGACGACGAGGCCGCCCCGCGCCCACAAAGGGGAGGGCCCCCTCCCCCCATTATCTAAACTACTCCCTCCGGCATCATCTGTGGGAAGGGAGAGGAAAGGATTCTGTGTGAGGGGTACGGGCTGATGTGTAGGGCTATGGGGGGAATCACCCCCAGGGTCAGGACGGTTTCCGGCGGGTCTCTCAGGATTAGACTCGGACCCGGGGGACGTCGGCTCTCCTCTTCTTCTTCCTCTTCTTCCCCCTCCACTTCTTCTTCCACTCCCCACCAGCCTCCATTCCTCTTCTTGTTCCCCCTCCCTTGATGGGGGCGGAGTCCGCTCCTGAGGGTCTGCTCCCCTTCCTTGTTCCACCGCCCTCCTGGGTTCAGGGTTTGTCTGCGGGGGCGGGGTTTGCGGCCGCTCAGGTGGTGTTTGCGGCCGAGGGGGGTGTTGGCAGGTGCTCCGGTGGTGTTGGCAGCTGCTGGGGTGGTGTTGGTGGCCGCCCAGATGGTGTTGGCGGCTGTACAGGGGGACTTCTTCCCTGTGGTGGCGTTGCCCTGGTCGATGGAAGGGAGCCCGTGCAGGTTGTGGTGGTGGTCGTTGCTGTAGTGAGGGTCGCCGGAGCGCAGCTCGTGGCCACCTCCTGCTCCGGCGACTGCGGTGGTGAGTAGACCATCCTTCGACGGGCTCCCGTTTGACGTAGGGAGAGAAGCCCCCTGAAGACCCTCCTTGCTGCTGTGGGAGGCGGACTCCGTGGCGTGGGGAGGGGCGGGCCGACGGATCTTTCCCCCTCCTCCAGGAGGGGCTCCAACTGGGTTGGTCGTGTTGGGGGGTGACGGGCGGGTGACGGGGTCCTCCTGGATGGTGTGCGGGGGCCCCTTGACTGAGACCTTGTCACCCGCCTCCGTGGTTCCTCTTCTGGAAGGGGTTCGGGGGCTGGTGGTTCTGGTGGAGAGGGTGTTGCGGGTGGTGGGGTCCTCCTTCTGGGTGGTGTTGGGGGGACCGTGGGCTCGGGGTTTCTCGCCCGCCTCCGCGCGACGTTGGCGAATGAATCCCCAGAGTCCGAGTCTGGAGAGGGTATACGCGGTGGTGGTGAGGGTGTTCTGGGGGGAACACGCGCGTTTCGAGGGGGGGGCGGAGGCATGTGCATCTTTTTGTGGTGCATGGTTACCTGACGACGGGCATATACCCCGTCGCCAATGTAACCACACACCGCACATTTATGTATTATTTTGTAATTGATTTCTTTATGATAATTTTTTAAATGTTTAATATAATCTTCGTGCCTCCTCCCCCCCGCAAAGATCCCATCTCGACGACCATCGCGGTGCATCCTGCCTATTTTTTCGGCAGGACAGAGCTCGCACCGAAGCTCTGTGACGGTAGGGTTTAATATGACTATCTCCC
>NW_028300973.1:0-17941 GCF_049000335.1 Polistes dominula | reverse complement strand
GCTATTTTACGTTATATACGCGTTATAGTTATTATTTATAAGAAAAAAAAACAAAATATATACGAATAGATTAGAGAAAAACAAAACAGAAAAGAAGATACAGAAAATAAAATAATGAAAAGGTAAATTAATGATAATTTTTTAATCATCTTAATCTCTTCTTTACGAAATTGAATCGAATGAATTGATGAATCACTGAAAACGATTGTACTACTGAAACTGTATCATATTACGTGTATATAATAAACTAAAAAGATATTAGAATATATTTATAATAATGGTAAGATTTTAAAAGGTGTTCCGGTAGAACAAATTTTGTTAAAAAAAAAAAGAAAAAAAGGGAAAAAAACAAATGGATAATAACTCTCAAGTGTCTAATAATATCGTTACATGTGATGTTCAAATTTTTCTACTGTATTACACGATTGATTAAATATAATTGAATACTGAGTAAACATATAAAAAGTCTTATTAACTTATATATAATATTAAAATTCTATATATATTATATTTTGACACACAAATTATGTTTTGTTGTTTCTTCTGTTTTTTTTTATTTATTTTATTTTTTTTATAAAAAATTTATAACCTGATGCATGCATATTAATAAATTTGGATATATATATTCATAAATATAGGTATAAAAACATAAACCAAGGATATAGCAGAAGAATGTTTTATATATATAATTATAATAAAATATAAGTGTGTGTATCAAGAAATAATCTTTTTTTATAGGTGCAATAACTTTTCAATTGTTTTTTTTAATTAAAATAACCTTCATAAAATTTGCATATGCATTTGGGAACGTATATAACTAATTAATCATTCATTCTCATTTAACAGATAAGGTATAGAAAGATGATTATTTTTTAACATTCAATCAATTGAATGATTGTTAACAATAATGAATAATGAAAGATGTAAACGAGTCATTTATTGTAAGTAATATGTATTAATTAATGTCAAAATTTGTCATTAATTCATTCACAATCAATTATTATCACGCTACGAAACATTTGATCCTAATAAATTAATGGCATCGTTTGAAAAGTTAGGAAGAAATTTAATTATTTCCTAAATTGTCAAAAAATGGAAAGAATTGTAACGAACGTTAACGAATATGTTTCTCATAGGATGTTTTGTTTTCTATTACACCTTTATACTGTTTTTTATTTATTCATTAATTTTGTATTAAATATTTGCTATACGAAATACGATAACGAAGTGTTGATTTTATAATCGTGTATAGATATCTTTTTTTCAAAATCAACAATAGAAGGAATATTTCTAATGTATTTCATACTCCAAAGATTATTATGATGAGCTTGGTTGTGTGAATTGATAGATTCTAAAACACCATGTAGTTCCTCCTGTTGCTTCCTTGTTTTGTCAGTAGATGCCATGATACCATCAAGCAATTTGGAACCATTGGCTAAGACAGCAAATACATATATATATTTATAGTATGTATAAAGTAAACGTGGTAGTATAACCTCAAAACTTTACCCACGAATATATGAAAAATCACACTTGTCCCAATTAAAATTTATATATCAATTGAAAGAGTCGATTCAACTGTAGACGTAGATAAGAGTATTTTTCAATTTCACACAAAAAGTAATTTATAAAGTTTAAGCAAACTAAGGACGATGTGAAGCTAGAGTGTAAAATATATACATAATTATTATTTTATTATTCTTATTTACTAATTAATATTTATTATTAATATTATTATTTCCACTTTTTTTTGGATGCTATTGTTTATTAATATATATTTGGTGTGCTTGAGAATGTGAGTGAGAGCAATTCAAGCATAAGGTGGACCGAAGAGAGTATTGGGTATAATCAAGTTGAAGATAAACAATGTAAAATAAATAGTTGAATATCGATAGCAAGAGCGTCGCACAAAGAAGTAGATTGAGTAATTAAAAAAGGGAAACCAAGAGGCAGTCAACGTTTAGTAGCCGAGCAAAGAGAAGGCGTTTTATCATCACGTTGTATTTTTACTTTTTTATATTGAATATATAGCATATCCGTGAAGAGAGGTTTTTCTCTTCTAAATCAACCTATTATTAACACCGCGGAAATCGTTCCTTTTTACTTGTCAGATATCCTTTACGAAGACTAATAGGAGACGGGGAACTCGCACATTTGGGGGGCGCCCTCCGGTTGTAGCAAGAAAATAGATCTCACTGGTTGCAATATCAAGTCGTATAAAAAAGCTGTTTTAAGTTGTAAAGATCGCTTTACGGTTACCAACAGTGTGAATCCGGTTGAAAAGTTGGAGAAGGCTGCGCTGCGCGTAAAAGCGGACCACGCGTGAATGCTAGAATATAAGTTGCATAGTAATCGGTAGTGTTGGTGTAACAGTAAGATAGTAAGACGGTAGCAAGCGTTAAAAGTAAGTAAAGAGGCTAGGACGATGGCTCTAGTTAAGGTAAAATATGAAACAAAGGAGAGAGAAGAGGAGAGTGGATGTGAAGAGTGGGACGAAACGATCGTCGAATGCACATCACGAGGAAGACGAAAGCCGGAACAGAAAAAAGGCAAAGGCAAAAATAAAGCAGCTGAAGAAGAAGCAGAAGAAGAAGAAGAAATAATTATACACATATAGTGAACAGATTGATTCCATGAAGTTGATAGAGGTAAAGAATGCAGTAAAGAAATTGGGATTATCTACAAGTGGTGTAACAAGCAGACGCTAAGAGATCGCTTAAAGAACGCGATGGGGATTAAGTAAAGTGAAGACGAGGAAGAAGAATCCGAATTCGAAAGCGAACGAGAAGAAGGATCGCATAGAAATTCACAAAACAACAGAAGAAGAGCGGTTGAGGCCTACTACGCAGCGATTAGCTTCTGTTCAACTTAAGGGGTGTAGAAAAGACAGCCTATCAAACTTCAGCGGAGACAATATGCTACACAGTAGATCAGTAGATCAACGACTTTGAAGATACCAGTGCAGTATTGGGTTGGAACGAGTTGCAAAAGATTGTGTACGGAAAGCGTATGCTGAAGGGATCGGCAAGGCAGTTCATCACCTTCGGAAAAAGAAATTAAAGTCATGGAGCAGTTTAAAGCGTAGTTTAATTAAAGAATTTAAAACCGAGGTAAATCAGGCAACGATTCATTCGCAATTATTTAAGCGCAGGCAACAACCAAACGAAAGTAGGTCGTAAGTACATTTACAGTATGCGAGAAATCGCGAATCAAGGCAATGTCGATGAAATAGCTCTTATACAATATATAGCAAACGGTTTACAAGGCGATCGTCGCGATAAGGCGGTTTCGTATGGGTCATGAACACTCACGGAGCTAAAAAACAATATCGAAATATTCGAGAAAAAAAGAAGGTATTGAACAAGGGATGCGAGATAGAAAGAGAGGTTTCAAAGAAACGTGGCAACGGCGCGCGTTAATTCGTCACCAAAGGTAAAAAGAGATGGTTTGCTACGCATGTAGCCCGATAGAACATAGGTTTCGTGCATGCCCAGATAGAAACAAGGGACTCCAGAGTTTTAAATGTAATGACTACGGATACATAGAACCTTATTGTAATAAGTCGAGCCAACCAGCGGAAAATGTAACGAGCGTCAATTGTCTCCACACTTTTACGGATAGAATTGCGATTAAAATAATTGGTTTATTTGCATATGCGTTATTAGATACGGGAAGCGAAGTAAACTTAATCAATTCAGAGATATAAAATAAGATAGGAAACCAGCGTTATGTGAAACCGCTCGACGATTTACAGTATTAGGTAACGCGATAACAAAGCTGATAGGGAAATTTGAAGCAAATATCGATATCGAAGGCGATAAGTATGCGACGGATGTATTTTTAGTAGGCCCTTCAGATATGCTTGACGAAGTTTTTCTAGAAAAAGAGCTATTAAGAGAGTTGGACGTTCTTATAAATAAAGGGCGGATAAAAATACAGCGATCTGACGAATGATCCAGCGATACGACTAAGAATGAATCGATTAAGCCAAGCAAATATGGTAGCTGCAACAAAAGTGAGAATGCAACATGTACAGACGATAAGAGCGCAGACAAGGGAATCGAAAGCATTAGTGCAATGATGAGAATAAGTTATGCACAGCAGATAGATGAGTATTTAAACGAAGGGATAATTCGACCAAGTACGAGCGAATATATAGTCCGGTAGTGGTAGTACCCAAAAAAGACGGAATGTATAGAGTTTGTGTTGATTTTCGTAGATTAAACGCAAAGATAATAAGGGATCGATTTCCAATGCCATTGATCGAGGATTGTATCCATGCGTTGACATGGGCGAAGGTGTTCTCTATAATTGATCTTAAGAATGGATTTTTTCATGTTAGAATAGCGGAAGATAGTCGTAAGTTCACTTTATTTCTTACTAAAGAAAGGTCAATTTGAATTCCTTAAAACACCTTTTTGATTACGCAATAGCCCTACTAGTTTTCTAAGATTTGTTGATGAGGTCTTTGGCGAGTTAGTAAGAAAGTATTGTGTGTGTGTGTGTGTGTGTGTGTGTGTCTCCCCCCCCCCCCCCCCCCCCCCCAACGTATATGGATGATCTTATTATCCCTGGTGTTGATAACGAGCAGGCCTATGAAAGGTTAGAAAAAACATTTAAAGTTGCAGCGCATAGCATTATAAGTTAGCTTATGTTTATCTTTATGTATAAATATTGTAACTCAAATTAGCTTGATGGTAACTTACATCTTAATATATATGTGGCGTCCCGCACCTGCTCGGTGCTGACACCCAATGGTTAATTATTAGTAGCTCCGATTGTCTTGCACCAGGACGGTGCCGACATCCTCGCGGCTGCCAGCGCCATTTTTCGGCAGACAAACCCAAAAACTACTAGAGGTGCGCGTGTCTAGCTTAGCGATTAACTGCCTGCCTCGGCTTTGTAACCAGACCATAATCTAGAGGCAGCCGATTGGTCAGAACTTCTTACGATGAACTGCAGTATCTGTTGATATTTTAGGAAAGACATGATTGGTATCATTAAAATATTATGCAAAAAAAAATCCAACTAAACGTACAACTTATAGATTATTTTACAATTTTTTTTTGAACCAATAATTTCTTTTTATCTCATACATATTTTTTTGCAGGAGAAGAAGGGCTTAATCAAGAAAGTTATTGCGATAAGCTTCTAGGCATACCGGCTAATGACTCGTGCTAATGAAGATATTAATATTCTCCGATGCAGACAGCTATATCATCATTACATTGATCAATAAATTGAGTATTTAAAAATCAAAAGTGACCGGAATTAGAATATATAAAAATTTATTCATAAAACTTCCGTTCTGAGGAGTGTACAAACATTTGGGCGACGCTATAATCTTTAACATAGATGCTGCGAAATACGCTTGCAATAAAGAAGCAGTTTTTTTCGTCAAAAAAGCCACCGCAACGCGGGCTTCGAGAACACCCCTAGTACGAATAAAATTATACATTTCCTAATGTTTTCTACTTCTTTTCCTCCTCTCTTCTAATTAGTCCTGGTATATTTTTTAAGTTTATAGACAATTTCAAAAAGATTGATATTCTTAGCTACATCGAAGTCTATCTTTCATACAAATTATTTCGAAAGTCTTTTCGACGTTCTCGATTTTCGTTACCTTTCCTATTTCTGCCACATTTAACAGACTTCGACTCTTCATTCTGTCTACAAGGTAACTCATTTCTCCTTCTTCTTATAAACCTTACAAGGTCTTAGGTTTAAAATTCTTTTCGAATTACTTTATTACTTCTTCTGTTTTTTTTTAAGATCTATATTATGAAACGTAGCGTTTTCATTTCTTTTAGTTCTATGGATGCGTTTAGTTATCGCGGACTCGGCCATTTGTCTATGCCACGTAGGTCGTTATTTGGTCCGATGCAATCTTATATATTAGTGTCTTGCTTTAGATACTCAAATGTTTGCCATTCCTTCGCACAAGGATTTTTGTCCTCAACTTCTTTACTGCGCCCAGAATGCTAATTCCGCGGTTCTTCTTTATGTCGTTCTTTGAAACTTTTTTGAATATAGGTATTGTTATACTCTCTTTTCACTGCACTGGTACTTTTTGTCATTTATAATTTTTTTGATGGGAATAACTATTCCTTTTGTGACGTTCCGCAACGATTCGCAACCCAAATTTTTCACTTCAGTGATTCAAATCCAGATACGCGAGACATTATTCCAGTAGTTCGCCCAATAACAATAGAAACAATTATAGGTAGTAAACATAATTGAATAACTATTACTTGCATTTCTCGCATATTCATTCTTTTTACTGAAATAAACTTTTGGAATGAATGTCCCGTGCAGGATACAATCCTGAACCATAAATTATCCCATAAAGAACCTTTCCCTAGTATAAAGAACACCATTCTACCTCCTGCAGCACACATGCCTTTCCCCACTCCAATTTCATACTTTAAAATCTGATACTACTCTAAGACTTTTCGTTGCACCAGTATCCATCATCACAGTAATATTTCTTGCTGAGTAGAGAACTTTCTTTTAACCAGCATTGAATGGCAATCAATAATTAGATAAATGTCGAGGAAAAGAGTCAAATTCGAGACTCGTAATGTAACAGTCTAAAAGGTTTTCAATAGCCACTAACATTCTCCAATTTCCTTACATGGACCCTCCCCCTATCTCATATATTTTACTGACGCGTAGGCGTAGAAGCACTACTAATTAAAAAAATACCTCTTCAGAGATTTCCTTCTCATTCACAATGTCCAGAACCTCCGCCTATGTTCTACATATGAAACCTAACATAAAAATGCCAACTATGACGCAGGGAGAAAACCCTTACCAAATCCTGGAGAATGACAATACCTCGTTGCAACTGAATATTAATTTATTAACCATAACTCTTTTCCCACGACTGAGTGTCGCCAGGTTAAGGCACTGGTAAAGGTCACGTAGGCTTAACGGAAATATTAATCTCTAGAACTTTCTGAAACCAAGGATAATAATTCACAATTTTCGCTTTACGACAATGTAACTCGCAAACCTACGTGTATGATCAAATGCATGACTTATATGTGAACTTATGAATAAATGGCCTCAATATTGAATCGTGTTAAGTATTTAGCTTATCAAAGGATGATGAAAATGTTATTAATAATTGGTAATTGTTCGCGAATAATAAGATGTTATTGATTAAAAATTCACGGGATAATCAAGTAATAAGAGACAAAATATTATAAATAGCATGAAGGTAGAAATCTACAATCGTTAAGCTGCGAGAATATATATAGTTATATATAGAATACGTAAAAATATATTAGATTTGTAAATGTATTAGTTGTCCACAAGGACAAAAGAATTTTCTCGAACGAGGGATGCCCAGGACGCTTGGTCCAGCTAAAGATTAGGAGTAGGGGTACCAGGAGCTACCCCTTCCACGAAGGACTTTCGGGGGCTATATAAGCCAGAGTTCATCGTCCCCATTACTCACTTACAGTTTCAACCTTACTTACGGATTTTCACTCAATATATAGTTCAACTTTCAGTTTTCATTTTTAACTTACAGTTTCACTTTCAACTTACGTTTTTCATTTTAATAGTCACTTATAGTTCCCAGTCATTTTAATACTTATAGTTTAACTCATAGTTCCACTCCAATTTATATTTTTAACGTTACTACTAGCTATCAGCTATACAATATTTAAATATTATTTGATCGATCAGTTATAATAAATAACTAATTTCGGGTCCTTGAGTTTCTCGACCCCTTTGGAAAGAAACCAGCCCAAGCCTCCTGTGTAACCTGGAAAGTAACTAGCAACCGTACCTAAACACTGTAAGTCACCAAACATTTATTTATCATTAAATTGTTTTTAAATCAGAGCTGCGGTCCACATTACTTCTCCCTTGCTTTAAAACCTTCCTCCCGCCACCCTCTTATCGTACGCTTTTTGCTCGACTATATCACTATTTTAAACGAGAAACGAACTAGCCTGGTCCCGGTTAAACTCGGTGAAAGCAAAGTGACCACAAAAAGGCATTAATTATATCATTTAACTAACTTCGTCCTCTAGGATGTAACACTTTGATAGTGCAATTCTTCTATATATGATTAGTTCGTTTGTAATATAGTCTGTTCTTAGAGTTTTTGCGGTTTTTCAGTTTCTTGTGCTCTTCTTTGGTCTATTTTTGTGCTGATGCTATAGTCATATAATTTTTCTACTTGATCGTCTTCGCGTATATTATTCAATTTCCTGAAACTTATATCTGTAAAAACTTTGAAATATAATTCCTACTTAGCTGTTGTAATTCTGGGAATCTGTATGTATTCGTTTAAATGTTTCCTTTGGTTTCTTAGCATGTTCCATACTTTGTTTTGTCCTACGTGTAGATCCTTTGTTATGTCACTGAAAATTTTTCCCAGTAATCGCGTATGATTGCTTCATTTACCTTATTTCTAGTTTGTTTGCAAACGTCATATGTTATTGTCTTAATTCAGTACTGTAAGTAGGTGTACATTTTTCTTTTGCTAGGGTCCTTACTATTGCTTGGAACCATAAAGTAATATTTCGTTTTGATTTGATGTAGCACTTTCTTCTGCAAAGGTATCTTGATCGGCACCAATGATGTTTGATTTATCTTTTACTATGCCGTCTCTAAGTTATCTGTTTTCTAGGATTCTGTTTCTCTCTATTTTTTATTCTAGTCGTCTTTTGTATCAGCTTTTTGTTTTTGGAGTGGAAACTTTTCTAGAATGGGAGTTATCAAAAATTTAAATTAACAGAAACCGAGCTATATAAGACGGCTGCTATACTAAATAACGAGAGAAAAAGAGACAAACGTATAGGATTGAGCCTGCGAGAGAATGAGAAGGAATTTAGCTATACAGTTTTTCCTATTCTCGGTCTCCTCTTTATGCTATGCTTCGTAGTTATCGCTCCTGGTTGTATAGGAGTGTGTTTGTGTTCGACTGCATGCTGGAAAGCATGGAAACATATTATGTCGATATTCGAAATTTTTTGTAAACGGGAACGATAGAATTGTAGATAAATAAGCAGAGATAAGGTCGTAGGTATTTGACAAATGAATAAAGTTCAAACGAACTGACGTTCGAAATTGTCACGTCGAAGTGACGACTAATTTCGAACTTTGCTGCGCCAATTATGCGAGTGTCCTATTTGTAAGTCGTTAGTCGATTACTATTTAGCTATATTCGTACCTTGTAAAATTGTACTCCTAATTTTGTCTTATAGCCACTTTCATGAACGACCATCGATATTGGCATTAGTTGATCACACGTAAATGTGATGGCAAGGATCCATTGTCGTTCATGATCGTGAAAAAGTAAGTAAAGGGTAGACTTTTGCAGTCCCTACAGTATCCACTTTCTTGCTGACTATAGTTGAGATCACGCTTCAAAGATAGAACGCGCGTGAGCTTTTTGTAAAATCTACGGGTAACCGTAACTGATATCTGTTTAGACGAAAAACGATATTTTTTCTAAATTAGCAGAATCCACAGTCGATAGAAACTGATATTTTTTCCATTTCGAGGAATCGTAGTCAGCAGCATGTAATATCTCAAAATTTGCAGTTTACCGAATGAAAGTGGGTAGTGAGGGAGGTATTTTGCGCAAGTGGGAGGTGTTCCCACCCTTTCGGATTGGGCCCGACGGGAAAGACTGTGTTCTTCCCTGCCGGCAGTCTACCATATTCCGCAGTAGAGTTCGCATTAAAATTAGCCTTTACTTTGTTGGCGATTTACAGCATCTATCGTTTACTTACTCTTCGCGACTAAACTTAACTTCTAACTTAGCCACTATTAGTACTTTATTTTGCTTTACTGTTAATAAAGATCTTGTGTAATTTTAACTTTATTTAGTAATATACTGTTATTTTCGTAAAATTGGAAGTGTTTGTGCAAAGTTGAATTAATTTCCTCATCATGCACCAATCCTGTTGCCTGACTACACGGCGCTAGCACTACGGAACTCGAGCAGCTTCAGGGGTCTGACGATCAAACGACCAAGGAAGGGCCATCTTCCAGGAAATCTTAAACATCCTCTTAAAGCAATAGTAACATCGGGTAAAACACTATCATTTACTCGTTTGGTGGGTTACTCTCTCTCTTAGCCCAGATCCCGGGTAAAGTCTGGCTTTGCAGATTGACCCAAAACGGGGCACATCTTCCTTTGACCGAGTAAACGCTGGTGGCGTGACCGAGTCAAAAGAAATTATCTTTGAAATTGTTCTTGTTCGTTGACATCCCCTTCTGGGACGTCACAGGAAGAAAAATTTGGTGGCAGCGGTGGGATTGAAAAGGAGAGAGATAGTAACCTTGTTTGGCTTGGAGTCCTTGGTGCGAGATCGTAATATTCGTTTATTCGCAATTAAAAGATCTTGTTATAAAATTATCCAAAATGGCAACTTAGACCGCTTGGGTGCTAGGCCTGAAACTCCCTTGTCTGACGCCGGGTCGGTTGAATATGGGGAAGTAACAGAAAAAGAGGTTGTCCTTAAGAAAGAAAATGGAGGAAATCCTTTTGGTTCAGGAGCAGCTTACCAAAATGCAGATGGACTCACTCAAAAAGACAGAGTGAATTAGACAAAAGGGAGAGCGAATTAGAACTTTTAAAAAAAGAATTGACGCGTAAAGAACGTAGATTGGAACTTAGGGAGAATTGCTATTCGCAGATCAGTAGGCGAAGATTTCGGGGGTTTTCGGGGTTTTGAACGCGTGCGAACTCCGGTAGATTCATTAGTTGCAGGTCCTAAAACACCCGAGATATCGCGACCTGGCTCTCCGCGACCAGCCCCTACGCGCCGGAACTCTCTCACTGTAATAGGAAATGACAGCGAACTGAAAGCAGAAAATGAACGGCTTAAGAAAAGAGTTAGAATTTTTGAGAGAGACGGTAGCTGCAACTCGTCCGCCCAGTCCAGCTCCGCGTACCGTGCATACTTCAGTGAAACTTCGCGAAGTGGCAGAAACAGTACCAAAATTTGACGGGCACAATATTTCTGTTTCTCAGTTTGCAAGGGCGTGTAAAAGGGCCCTTGAATCGTTGCCCGAGGAATATACTCACGAAATGGAAGTTTCCCTCACTAGACTGCTAATATCAAAATTAAGCGGACACGCATACGTTGTCGTTGAAAATTTGAAAATAACTAAGGTAGAACAGCTCATAGAGCGCCTAAAGGACGCATTTTTGCCGGCACATGGTTCGAATTATTATCGGGGACAATTAGCAACAGAATTTAAAAAACCAGGAGAACATGTCCTTGACTATTTCAGCCGTGTTCGTGATCTGACTCAGTCAATAATCGACGAAGAATCAAAACGGGTAGGTCGGTTGGAACGATCAATGGAGCATAAAATAGAGGAGGAAGGCCTCGATGCCTTTATCCGCGGGCTTCCATCCGAATATCGTACCGCGTTGCGATTTGAGCGGTATACCGATTTTAGCTCTGCCCTAATTTGTTTACTTCGAATAAATAAGCAAGTTGAGGACGACGCGAGGAGAGCGGCCTCCTCATCTTTAAGGGGTCGCGTTGCTAATGTAAGACCAATTAGGGAAGTAGTTGTTTGCAGACACTGCAATAAGCAGGGTCATTTGGAGCTTAATTGCTGGAATAGGAAAAAATATGTTAGTTCAAACGAGTCCGGTAGAAATTCGCCAAACTCGAAACCGAAATTGGGACAACGACGGAATCAACGCTGTAATTATTGCAAAAAGATGGGACATTGGAAACATGAATGTCGAAAATTAAAATTCAATAGTGAAAAACGAAAATTGCAAAATCAGGGAAACGAGGAAAGGGGTACGGCAGCGGACGCACACCGTCCCCCTTCTCCCAATTCGCGTCCCCAAACTCCGCAATCAAAACCGGGACAATCAAAATTAGACAAATGAAATATGAACCGGTTCATGGCTCTCCTGTGGTCACGTGTACTTCCAGACAGTTGACTGGTACCGTGACACTTATGATCGACACTGGCGCTGACGTAAATTTGATTAAGGTTAATGTATTACGCATAACGACCAAGATAAACACTGACGAAACGATACAGGTAACGGGCATCTCTCCACAGAAACATGATACCCTTGGTACTGTAAAAATTAGCATATTTGGAGAAGATGTTAAATTTCACTTGGTCAGAGAAAATTTTCCTATTCAGTCACATGGTATTTTGGGGAACGAGTTCCTACGGTTGAAATCTGCTACCGTTGATTATACGAACGAATGTCTCAATTTTTGCAATAAAACGATTCCGTTCGTAACCGACAAAGGTATTTGTATTCCTTCGCGAACTTCACAAATTTGTTACTGCTACGTCGCGAACACTGAGGTTAAGGAAGGGTATATCCCTCGTTTGCGATTTCCACCTGGAATCTACGGTGGTGAAGCCTTAGTGAGAAATAGAAACGGAAAAGCATACTTTAAAGTATCAAACACGACTTCAGAGTCCGTCTCATTAGCAATTCCGACGTTAGAATTATTGGATTATAATATTGAAACTCTTTCAAATTCGGTATCCAATACCTCTGATCCTATATCCGAAGTTCCTGATTCCGATCCATACAAATACGTGAATGCAATACATGCAATTTTTGCCTCTACTTCCGCAAACACGGCTCCCAAAACAGATGCTCCAAAATCTGAATTTACCCCAGCATCCTCTCGAGCGGAATTCGTTAAATCCCTCCTCCGTCTTGAACACCTGAATACGGAAGAGGCAGAGTCTGTTTCAAAATTAATTGCTGCAAACGCCGATATCTTCCATTTGCCAGGCGAACCTCTGGGAAGCACCGATATTTTGCAACACAAGATCACTACGAGTGACAATGTCCCGGTGCATACTAAACAGTACAGATTCCCTCCGGTTCACAAGGAAGAAGTTAAGAAACAGACGTCTGAGTTGCTAAAAGACAAAATAATTAGACCATCCCTCTCACCGTACAATTCTCCGATATGGATTGTACCCAAAAAAGGCGGATTCCAAGGAAATCCTAAATGGCGGATGGTGATCGATTATCGAAACTTGAATGAAAAAACAGTAGGAGACGCGTATCCCTTACCCAACATAACCGAAATTTTGGATCAACTCGGCGCGGCAAAATACTTTTCGACATTTGACTTGAAATCCGGATTTCACCAAA
The DNA here is from genome assembly GCF_049000335.1 of Polistes dominula. Taxonomy (NCBI): domain Eukaryota; kingdom Metazoa; phylum Arthropoda; class Insecta; order Hymenoptera; family Vespidae; genus Polistes; species Polistes dominula. The sequence continues at coordinate 4,809 of NW_028300973.1, read as the reverse complement.
TTAAAGTGCATCCGGATGACCGCGAAAAGACAGCTTTCTCGACACCGTACGGTCATTTTGAATTCAGCAGAATGCCATTTGGCTTGAAAAACGCTCCAGCAACCTTTCAAAGGATGATGGATCATGTCTTGACCGGTTTACAGGGCGAGGAAATGTTTGTGTATTTGGATGATGTCGTTCTTTACGCAAGGTCACTTAGCGAACATGAGGCAAAGTTTAATAGACTCGCGCAAAGACTTCGTAAGGCAAATTTGAAATTACAACCCGATAAGTGTGAATTTCTAAGACGGGAAGTAATTTATTTAGGACATATCATTGGGGAAAACGGTGTAAAACCAGATCCAAAGAAACTAGAAGCTGTCCGGGAATTTCCGCGTCCGAGTAACGCAAAATCAGTTCCACCAATTTTGAGGACTTGCCGGATATTATGGGAGGTTTATTCCTGCCTTTTCTAAAGTAGCAAAACCGTTAACGGATTTACTAAAAAAAGATGCATCATTTTGCTGGGGAGTTGCCCAAGAAAGTGCATTTTGTTCGCTACGTGAAGCCTTGTGCAAGGAACAAATCTTACAGTACCCAAATTTTGCCTTGCCCTTTAACGTAACAACAGACGCATCCGGCTATGCAATTGGTGCCGTTTTGGGCCAAGGTCCTGTTGGAAAGGATTTACCGATCTCATACTGCTCGCGAATTTTGAACAAAGCAGAAAAAAAGAATTACTCTACGATTGAAAGAGAACTTTTGGCAATAGTGTACGCAGTAAATTATTTTAGGCCTTATTTGTATGGCAGAGAATTTACTTTGATAACCGATCACAAACCCTTAGTTTGGTTAAAATCGATCAAGGACCCAACTTCGCGACTTACAAAATGGTGTCTTAAATTAGCCGATTATTCTTTTAAAATTGTATATAAACCCGGCACTGCAAATGCCAATGCTGACGCTTTATCCCGAAATCCGATGGAGACGAAAAACGTACTCCCTATATATGCAGGTGATTCGGATGACAGTCCGGTGCGATTCAATACCGGACGCACAACGAAAAATGACGAAGACTGGGAACCTGACACAGCATCTGACGAGACAGATGACTCTGACGTGACGTCGACCTCCGCTGTTAGTGATAAGATAAGTGACGTACACTCTGACGTTGAAGGCAACAGCGATTCTGCTGACAGTGACGAACAGACACCGACAAGGCTAGACGCGAACTTAGGAATGCTGACAAATAATATAAAAGAAACAAGAGACTCACTATATTTGAGACGTGACAACCTGGTAGTTTTTACAGATCTTGACGGTACACCGTGCGACGAAGGTGCCCAACTTCTAAACGAAAATAAACAGCTCTCAAAATTAGAACAGCTAGTGTTAGCTCGCGCAAGGGTAACGAACTTTGGGAAATATAAATTAATAATAATACCCATTAAGGAACATGCCGCTAATGCTACTAAATTTGAAATACTAGTCGAAGCAATTGGCGCATTACTTTCCGTTGTACGCGAACTTAGCCTAGAATCAGTTAGCATAGCAAAGACGACCTATATCGATGGCATACCGTGGTCACGCGTCCATGGGGTACTATGTAATACTTTCGAGTCCGAAAACTGCCAAATTGTGATTTGCCTTAATAAGGTTTCAATTCCAGAATTAGATCAAAAAATTTGAACATCCTTATGGAATGCCACTCGTCAGTTATCGGTGGACATAAGGGTGTAACCAAAACATATAATCGTATTAGACAGAAGTATCATTGGCAAAATATGAAAAAAGGATATACAGAAATTTATTAGAAATTGTGAAAGTTGCCAAATAAAAAAATTAGTTAGAGTTAAGTCCAAGGAGCCAATGATACTAACCGATACTCCGGGAGCGGCATTCGATAAGATTGCCATGGATATCGTTGGACCACTTCCCAAGACAAGAAAGGGAAATAAGTATATCCTTACTATGCAAGACTCATTAACGAAATTTTTCGTTGCGGTGGCCATTAAAACAGCAACATCAGTCGATATTGCTGAGGCTATGGTTCAAAAATTTTGCAATGTTTTCGGAGCTCCACGCTCCATTTTGGCCGATCAGGGAGCAAATTTCTCGAGCTCCCTACTAAGGGCAGTAGCGAAGCAATATCATTGCAAACAAATTAGAACAACAGCGTTCCATCCGCAATCAAATGGGTCGCTTGAACGTTCCCATATAGTCTTGACGGAGTATTTAAAACATTTCATTAATAAAAAGAAAGAGTGGGATAAGTGGCTCACTCACGCTGTATTCGCGTACAACACTAGTACTCACGAGGGAACAAGATTCACCCCTCACGAGTTAGTATTCGGCAGGCAAGCGAATGTTCCTTCGGGAACAGCGGTTAGTGATACTGGATTGGAAAATATGCATTCGAAATATTATACAGATCTAGTTCATAAGATTAGGACAGCCCAGGAAATAGCAAGACAGAACCTGGTGGGTGCAAAGATAAAATCAAAAATGTATTATGATCGAAAAGTTCCAGACCAAAATCTTGCAGTCGGACAAAATATTTATCTTTTAAAACAACCGACACCTAAATTTGGAGATCAATACACTGGCCCCACCAGATTCTAGAAGTGCTGCCTAGAAATAATATTAAAATTAGCTATAAGAATGGGAGCAAAATTGTCCATCGAGACAAGGTAAAGATAGCTAGACAAAAGAATTAGAATGTTCTTTATGAACCGACATAATTATAATATGTATATCTTTATGTTTTTATTTGTATATCACGTAGTTTTGTAACGAGCTGTACGTTTGCAACAGAAAAGATGCATTCCGAACTTTGCTGCACCATCATCTTCTACGTCAACGTAGCTTCTGCATTGTTGGGAGACGTTGCGGCGGAACAGCCGCCAGCTATAACAACGATATCATTGCTAGAAACGGGGAGTGCAATCTCCCCACCAAGACGCTTAACAAGACGACAACCTACGTACAGCTGTTGCAGCTGACTGATTATGAGACGACACCGGTATATCAGTGTCGGATTGAAGTCGACCGTACCATCTACTATTGCGGCATGAACTCACACATATCAGCTGTTCACAACGGACGCCGCATATATTTGATGGATGTGTCTGCCGATGTTTGCCGATCTATCGTTAACACCGGTGCACTTTCCCTGAACTCGTTTACTCAGTTGAATGGATTACGCGTGAATACGACCGATTTTCGGAGTGTTACACTGGCAGGCTCTATAACGACCGGCGGTGCGTGTCATGGCACGCAGTACTCAGATACCGACGGAACGTGGGACAGTGTAGTAGTGCAAAGTGTAGTGCGAACGAACATCAGAACACTATACGGGCACTGTGAAAGTTAGTGACGATGTGATTTCACTGGGGAGGGCACGTCCGATGCACTTTTTCGCAGGGGTCGTGCCTCACGGATGAAAATGGGAATGCTTTCTGGACAATATTTCCGAAATCAGCGTGCAACTTTGAACAGTACACGGCCTTATATGAAGGTCAAGCAACAAAGATAACATCACCTATCACTACCTCACTACTATCAACAATGTATACGGTAACCGAGGGAGATACAACCTTCGCGTTAGTCAGCAAGGAAAAGTATAATATCTGTGGGTATAGTTTGATCAGGACAGAACATCCTAAATTATTCATATTGGAAACACAACAAGGACAGACGTTTACGACAAAGGCAAGAATAACACCAGATAATATGGATCTATTCGCCCACATAAATTCGAAATTCGTATACGTAGAAAAACATCATCGAGAGCAACTCGAATCACTATACCACAGTATATTGCAACAAGGGTGCAATTTGGAGAAACAAGTAATTAAAAACGCGCTGGCTTTGGCAACTATTCTCCCCCGATGTGTTTGCTTACACAGTAATGAAGAAGCCGGGATACATGGCGGTAATAGGCGGCGAAGTTGCACACATCATCAAATGCACCCCAGTCCCAGTGAAGGTCAGGCACTCAAATGAGTGCTATCGCGAGCTCCCGGTAACTTATCAGAACACTAGCATGTACCTGAAACCCAAGTCTAGAATTTTGGTCAGTAGGGGAACCGAGGAGTCTTGCAGTGCACTACTACCAAAGGAATATCTGGTCGCGGGGGTTTGGTACCAGCTGCTACCCAAACCAACTTACGTGGGGGATCCACAAATTTTGCAACCAAGCACGGAAATGTTGTGGAAATATACCGATGCAGGATCCTTGGCTACGAGTGGAATCTACTCGCAGGCCGATTTGGACAACTTAAGAGACCACGTAATGTTTCCCGTGGAACAACCTTCTATATTAAACACGATTGCCAGGGGAGCAGCAGGACAAAAGGTGCCCACAGAAACTTTGAACCTAATGAACTTTGTGAGTGAGCATGATATAAACAAATTTGCGGAAAGTGTAACGTCACGAGTGTGGAACGGACTTTTGAAGTTCGGGTCAGTCAGTGCTGCAATATTGGGTATTGTATTTATATTCAAACTAGTTAAGTTAGTGATCGACTCTATTCTGCGTGGCTACGCCTTGCACACAGTGTATGGATGGAGCATACACCTATTAGGTGCTATTTGGGGCTCAATAACTGGATTACTCCTCCACTTGAAGACCAGAAGAGACTTTAAATCTACATCGGAAATGGAAGAGGGAACTGAACTTCGAGAAATCTGCACGGGGCAGCAACAACCAACCTGCAGCGTGGCTGGCAGACCTCAAACGTTGAGAGCCACAAGCAGCTCCCAAACCGACGATACATCCGGTAAGCAAGTGCGGTTCCAAATGGACAATGAACTCTTTCAGAAAATCCG
>NW_028300972.1:0-8008 GCF_049000335.1 Polistes dominula | reverse complement strand
AACATTCTACTTCAATTTCTTTTATTCTAGATAAATGTAAAACTGGATGCCATGATTACACAAGGGCCATGAATAATTACAATAAAAGGAAACCTTAATTCTGTTGCAATGCTTTAATTAAAAGTTATCTTTATTAAAGAAATATTATTCCATTTCCAACATCAAAACTATCTAAACAGTCTTAAACATAACATTGCATAAATGCAACAAGCGTCGTGGACAGCGGCTATTCTAAAGGTAAATCTCGAAGAAGAAGCTTCATAGATTGTGTGTAATGAGTTTTTAGAAAACAACATGAAATTTTTATTAAATATTTAAAAAATATTAACATTTAACTAAATTCTTCTTTTACTCCAACTAAATATAAAACTAGATTTCATGGTTACTCAGGGGCCATGAAATAATTGCAAACGAAGAAAATTAATACTATTGCAATTCTTTAGATGAAAGTTATCTTCATTTAAGGAATATTATTCCATTTCCAACATCAAAACTATCTAAACAGTCTTAAACACAACATTGCATAAATGCAACAAGCGTCGCGGACAGCGGCTATGCTAAAGGTAAATTTCGAAGAAGAAGCTACATAGATTGTGTGTAATGAGTTTTTAGAAAACAATATGAAATTTTATTAAATAATAAAAAGATATTAACATTCTACTTTAATTTCTTTTATTCTATAGATAAATGTGCAACTGGATGCCATGATTACACAAGGGCCATGAATAATTGCAACAAAAGGAAACCTTAATTCTGGTTGCAAATGCTTTAATTAAAAGTTATCTTTATTTAAGAATATTATTACATTTTCCAACATCAAAACTATCCAAGCAGTCTTAAACATAACATTGCATAAATGCAACAGAAAGCGTCGTGGACAGCGGCTATTCTAAAGGTAAATCTCGAAGAAGAAGCTTCATAGATTGTGTGTAATGAGTTTTTAGAAAACAACATGAAATTTTTATTAAATATTTAAAAAATATTAACATTTAACTAAATTCTTCTTTTACTCTAGCTAAATATAAAACTGATTTCATGGTTACTCAGGGGCCATGAAATAATTGCAATAGAAGAAAAACATTAATACTGTTGCAATGCTTTAGATTGAAAGTTATCTTCATTTAAGAAATATTATTCCATTTCCAACATCAAAACTATCTAAACAGTCTTAAACATAACATTGCATAAATGCAACAAGCGTCGTGGACAGCGGCTATTCTAAAGGTAAATCTCGAAGAAGAAGCTTCATAGATTGTGTGTAATGAGTTTTTAGAAAACAACATGAAATTTTTATTAAATATTTAAAAAATATTAACATTTAACTAAATTCTTCTTTTACTCTAACTAAATATAAAACTAGATTTCATGGTTACTCAGGGGCCATGAAATAATTGCAAACGAAGAAAAAAATTAATACTATTGCAATTCTTTAGATGAAAGTTATCTTCATTTGAGGAATATTATTCCATTTCCAACAAAAAAACTATCTAAACAGTCTTAAACACAACATTGCATAAATGCAACAAGCGTCATGGACAGCGGCTATTCTAAAGGTAAATCTCGAAGAAGAAGCTACATAGGTTGTGTGTAATGAGTTTTTAGAAAACAATATGAAATTTTATTAAATATTAAAAAGATATTAACATTCTACTTCAATTTCTTTTATTCTAGATAAATGTAAAACTGGATGCCATGATTACACAAGGGCCATGAATAATTACAATAAAAGGAAACCTTAATTCTGTTGCAATGCTTTAATTAAAAGTTATCTTTATTTAAGAAATATTATTCCATTTCCAACATCAAAACTATCTAAACAGTCTTAAACATAACATTGCATAAATGCAACAAGCGTCGTGGACAGCGGCTATTCTAAAGGTAAATCTCGAAGAAGAAGCTTCATAGATTGTGTGTAATGAGTTTTTAGTAAACAACATGAAATTTTTATTAAATATTTAAAAAATATTAACATTTAACTAAATTCTTCTTTTACTCTAACTAAATATAAAACTAGATTTCATGGTTACTCAGGGGCCATGAAATAATTGCAAACGAAGAAAAAAATTAATACTATTGCAATTCTTTAGATGAAAGTTATCTTCATTTGAGGAATATTATTCCATTTCCAACAACAAAACTATCTAAACAGTCTTAAACACAACATTGCATAAATGCAACAAGCGTCGCGGACAGCGGCTATGCTAAAGGTAAATTTCGAAGAAGAAGCTACATAGATTGTGTGTAATGAGTTCTTAGAAAACAATATGAAATTTCATTATATATTTAAAAAATATTAACACTTTACTAAATTCTTCTTTTACTCTAACTAAATATAAAACTAGATTTCATGGTTACTCAGGGGCCATGAAATAATTGCAAACGAAGAAAAAATTAATACTATTGCAATTCTTTAGATGAAAGTTATCTTCATTTGAGGAATATTATTCCATTTCCAACAAAAAACTATCTAAACAGTCTTAAACACAACATTGCATAAATGCAACAAGCGTCATGGACAGCGGCTATTCTAAAGGTAAATCTCGAAGAAGAAGCTACATAGGTTGTGTGTAATGAGTTTTTAGAAAACAATATGAAATTTTATTAAATAATTAAAAAGATATTAACATTCTACTTCAATTTCTTTTATTCTAGATAAATGTAAAACTGGATGCCATGATTACACAAGGGCCATGAATAATTGCAATAAAAGGAAACCTTAATTCTGTTGCAATGCTTTAATTAAAAAGTTATCTTTATTTAAGAAATATTATTCCATTTCCAACATCAAAACTATCCAAACAGTCTTAAACATAACATTGCATAAATGCAACAAGCGTCGTGGACAGCGGCTATTCTAAAGGTAAATCTCGAAGAAGAAGCTTCATAGATTGGTGTGTAATGAGTTTTTAGAAAACAACATGAAATTTTTATTAAATATTTAAAAAATATTAACATTTAACTAAATTCTTCTTTTACTCTAACTAAATATAAAACTAGATTTCATGATAATTTAGGGGCTTCGCGAAATAATTGCAAACGAAGAAAAAATTAATACTATTGCAATTCTTTAGATGAAAGTTATCTTCATTTGAGGAATATTATTCCATTTCCAACATCAAAACTATCTAAACAGTCTTAAACACAACATTGCATAAATGCAACAAGCGTTAGTGGTCAGCGGCTATTCTAAAGGTAAATCTCGAAGAAGAAGCTACATAGATTGTGTGTAATGAGTTTTTAGAAAACAATATGAAATTTTATTAAATATTAAAAAGATATTAACATTCTACTTCAATCTTCTTTTATTCTAGATAAATCTAAAACTGGATGCCATGATTACACAAGGGCCATGAATAATTACAATAAAAGGAAACCTTAATTCTGTTGCAATGCTTTAATTAAAAGTTATCTTTATTTAAGAAATATTATTCCATTTCCAACATCAAAACTATCTAAACAGTCTTAAACACAACATTGAATAAATGCAACAAGCGTAGTGGACAGCGGCTTATTCTAAAGGTTAATCTCGAAGGAGAAGTTACATAGGTTGTATTTAATAAGTTTTTAGAAAAAATATGAGCTTATATTAAATATTTACTAATTATCCTAATATTCTACTTCAATTTCTTTTATTCTAGCTAAATGTAAAACTGCATGTTATTATTGCACAGAAGCTATAAAATAAACAGTAATAAATAAAACATTTAATACAGAAGCAACCGTAATAACCAATAGCAATTTTAAAGGTGAATCTTTAAGAGGAAGCTACATAGGTTGTATATAATGAGTTAATAGAAAACAATATGAATTTTATTAAAATTAAAAATTTATTTTACCATTTTACTACACTCTTCTTTTATTCTAACTAAATGTAAAACAAAATGTCATGATTACTCATAAAAACATAAGTGAAATAATTGCAATGGAGAAAAAAATTGATACTATTGCAAAGCTTTAATTGAAAGGTATGTTTATTTGAGGATTATTATTTTATCTCCTAAATTCATATCATCTAAACAGTCATAAATACAACATTGAATACAAGCAAGAAGCGTAATAAAAACCGCCATTTATGAAGGTGAATCTCGGAAACGAAGCTTACATAGTTTTTATTTAATGAGTTTTTAGAAAAACAATATAAAGTTTTATTAATCATTTATAAATTATTCTAACATTCTACTTCAATTTCTTTTATTTTAGATAAATGTAAAACTGGATGCCATGATTACACAAGGGCCATGAATAATTACAATAAAAGGAAACTCTAATTCTGTTGCAATGCTTTAATTAAAAGTTATTCTCATATTTAAGGAATATTATTCCATTTCCAACATCAAAACTATCTAAAACAGTCTTAAACATAACATTAGCCCAAATGCAACAAGCGTCGTGTCACAGCGGCTATTCTAAAGGTAAATCTCGAAGAAGAAGCTTCATAGATTGTGTGTAATGAGTTTTTAGTAAACAACATGAAATTTTTATTAAATATTTAAAAAATATTAACATTTAACTAAATTCTTCCCTTACTCTAACTAAATATAAAAACTAGATTTCATGGTTACTCAGATATCATGAAATAATTGCAAACGAAGAAAAAATTAATACTATTGCAATTTTTTAGATGAAAGTTATCTTCATTTGAGGAATATTATTCCATTTCCAACATCAAAACTATCTAAACAGTCTTAAACACAACATTGCATAAATGCAACAAGCGTAGTGGTCAGCGGCTATTCTAAAGGTAAATCTCGAAGAAGAAGCTACATAGATTGTGTGTAATGAGTTTTTAGAAAAACAATATGAAATTTTATTAAATATTAAAAAGATATTAACATTCTACTTCACTTTCTCTTATTCTAGATAAATCTAAAACTGGATGCCATGATTACACAAGGGCCATGAATAATTACAATAAAAGGAAACCTTAATTCTGTTGCAATGCTTTAATTAAAAGTTATCTTTATTTAAGAAATATTATTCCATTTCCAACATCAAAACTATCTAAACAGTCTTAAATACAACATTGAATAAATGCAACAAGCGTAGTGGACAGCGGCTATTCTAAAGGTTAATCTCGAAGAAGAAGCTACATAGGTTGTATTTAATAAGTTTTTAGGAAAAAAATATGAGATTTATATTAAATATTTACTAATTATCCTAATATTCTACTTCAATTTCTTTTATTCTAGCTAAATGTAAAACTGCATGTTATTATTGCACAGAAGCTATAAAATAAACAGTAATAAATAAAACATTTTATACCGAAGCAATCGTAATGAGCAATAGCAATTTTAAAGGTGAATCGTAAAGAGGAAGTTACATAAGTTGTATATTATGAGTTATTAGAAAACAATATAAACTTTTATTAAAATTAAAGAAATATTTTAACAATTTACTACGCTCTTCCTTTATTCTTGCTAAATGTAAAACAAGATGTCATTATTATTCAAGGGCCATGAAATAATCAATGGACTAAAGAAATTGATACTATTGCAAAGCTTTAATTGAAAGTTATCTTCATTTAAGGAATAATATTGCATCTCCTAACATCCATATAATCTAATACAGTCTATAAATACACCATTGAATAAATAGCAACAAGCGTCATGGACAACGGCTTATTCTGAAGGTGAATCTCGAAGAAGAAGCTACATAGGTTTTATTTAATGAGTTTTTAGAAAACAATATGAAATTTTATTAAATATTTAAAAAGTATATTAACATTCTACTTCAATTTCTTTTATTCTAGATAAATGTAAAACTGAATGCCATGATTACACAAGGGCCATGAAATAATTACAATAAAAGGAAACCTTAATTCTGTTGCAATGCTTTAATTAAAAGTTATCTTTATTTAAGGAATATTATTCCATTTCCAACATCAAAACTATCTAAACAGTCTTAAACATAACATTGCATAAATGCAACAAGCGTCGTGGACAGCGGCTATTCTAAAGGTAAATCTCAAAGAAGAAGCTTCATAGATTGTGTGTAATGAGTTTTTAGAAAACAACATGAAATTTTTATTAAATATTTAAAAAATATTAACATTTAACTAAATTCTTCTTTACTCTAACTAAATATAAAACTAGATTTCATGGTTACTCAGGGGCCATGAAATAATTGCAAACAGAAGAAAAAAATTAATACTATTGCAATTCTTTAGATGAAAGTTATCTTCATTTGAGGAATATTATTCCATTTCCAACATCAAAACTATCTAAACAGTCTTAAACACAACATTGCATAAATGCAACAAGCGTCATGGACAGCGGCTATTCTAAAGGTAAATCTCGAAGAAGAAGCTACATAGGTTGTGTGTAATGAGTTTTTAGAAAACAATATGAAATTTTATTAAATATTAAAAAGATATTAACATTCTACTTCAATTTCTTTTATTCTAGATAAATGTAAAACTGGATGCCATGATTACACAAGGGCCATGAATAATTACAATAAAAGGAAACCTTAATTCTGTTGCAATGCTTTAATTAAAAGTTATCTTTATTTAAGAAATATTATTCCATTTCCAACATCAAAACTATCTAAACAGTCTTAAACATAACATTGCATAAATGCAACAAGCGTCGTGGACAGCGGCTATTCTAAAGGTAAATCTCGAAGAAGAAGCTTCATAGATTGTGTGTAATGAGTTTTTAGAAAACAACATGAAATTTTTATTAAATATTTAAAAAATATTAACATTTAACTAAATTCTTCTTTTACTCCAACTAAATATAAAACTAGATTTCATGGTTACTCAGGGGCCATGAAATAATTGCAAACGAAGAAAAAATTAATACTATTGCAATTCTTTAGATGAAAGTTATCTTCATTTAAGGAATATTATTCCATTTCCAACATCAAAACTATCTAAACAGTCTTAAACACAACATTGCATAAATGCAACAAGCGTCGCGGACAGCGGCTATGCTAAAGGTAAATTTCGAAGAAGAAGCTACATAGATTGTGTGTAATGAGTTCTTAGAAAACAATATGAAATTTCATTATATATTTAAAAAATATTAACACTTTACTAAATTCTTCTTTTACTCTAACTAAATATAAAACTAGATTTCATGGTTACTCAGGGGCCATGAAATAATTGCAAACGAAGAAAAAATTAATACTATTGCAATTCTTTAGATGAAAGTTATCTTCATTTGAGGAATATTATTCCATTTCCAACAAAAAAACTATCTAAACAGTCTTAAACACAACATTGCATAAATGCAACAAGCGTCATGGACAGCGGCTATTCTAAAGGTAAATCTCGAAGAAGAAGCTACATAGGTTGTGTGTAATGAGTTTTTAGAAAACAATATGAAATTTTATTAAATAATAAAAAGATATTAACATTCTACTTCAATTTCTTTTATTCTAGATAAATGTAAAGCTGAATGCCATGATTACACAAGGGCCATGAATAATTACAATAAAAGGAAACCTTAATTCTGTTGCAATGCTTTAATTAAAAGTTATCTTTATTTTAGAAAATATTATTCCATTTCCAACATCAAAACTATCTAAACAGTCTTAAACATAACATTGCATAAATGCAACAAGCGTCGTGGACAGCGGCTATTCTAAAGAGTAAATCTCGAAGAAGAAGCTTCATAGATTGTGTGTAATGAGTTTTTAGAAAACAACATGAAATTTTTATTAAATATTTAAAATATTAACATTTAACTAAATTCTTCTTTTGCTCTAACTAAATATAAAAACTAGATTTCCATGGTTACTCAGGGGCCATGAAATAATTGCAAACGAAGAAAAAATTAATACTATTGCAATTCTTTAGATGAAAGTTATCTTCATTTGAGGAATATTATTCCATTTCCAACAAAAAAACTATCTAAACAGTCTTAAACACAACATTGCATAAATGCAACAAGCGTCATGGACAGCGGCTATTCTAAAGGTAAATCTCGAAGAAGAAGCTACATAGGTTGTGTGTAATGAGTTTTTAGAAAACAATATGAAATTTTATTAAATATTAGAAAGATAT
>NW_028300971.1:0-6204 GCF_049000335.1 Polistes dominula | reverse complement strand
TTCTTTTAAATATATTAAAAGGTAAGCAAGATTCAGAAATTTTTTATATATTATGTTTTGTAGACAATTTTATTTGCTACAAAAAAAGGTATATACAAAGATATCGTATTTCCATTACTTTTCGAGATATATTAAAAGAAAAAAAAACATATTTTTCTACTATTTTTTAAACTTTTTAAAATATCTCAAAAAGGGAGCAGGATATAGCGGTTTTACAAATACTATGTTTTGTAGAAAATTTTATTTTTAACAAAAAATATCCAATACAAAGATATCGTATTTCCATTACTTTTCAAAATATTTTAAAAAGATAAATGACAAATTTCCACCTTTTTTTACATTTTTTTATGTATCCCTCAAAGTAAGAAAGATAGTGCAATTTTACATATATTAAGATTTCTAGACAATTTTATTTCCTACAAAAAATGTTATATACAAAGTTATTGTATTTCACTGACTTTTCGGGATATTTAAAAAAAAAAAATTCCCACCTTTTAGTACATCTTTTTAAATATCTCAAAAAGTATGCAAGATAGAGCGATTTTGCATATATTATATTTTGTAGTCAATTTTATTTCCTACAAAAATAGTTATATACAAAGGAGTTTTATTTTTATTACTTTTCGAGAAATATTAAAAAAAAAAAAACAATTTTTTTTAAATTTTTTTAAATATCTCAAAAAGTAAGCAAGATAGAGCGATTATACATATATTATGTTTTGTAGACAATTTTATTTCCTACGAAAATCGTTACATACAACAATGTTGTATTGTCCTTTCATTTCAAGATATATTAAAAAAATAAAAGACAAATTCCCACCATATTTTACATTATTTTAAATATCTCAAAAGGTAAGCAAGATAAAGCAATTTTGTTGTTAATATGTTTTGTAGACAATTTTATTTCCTACAAAAATGGTTACATACAACAATGTTGTATTTTCCTTTCATTTCGAGATATATTAAAAGAATAAAAAACATATTTCAACCATTTTTTAAACTTTTTAAAATATCTCAAAAAGGAAGCAAGATATAGCGATTTTACAAATACTATGTTTTGTAGAAAATTTTATTTCCAACAAAAAATGTCAAATACAAAGATATCGTATTTCCATTACTTTTCGAGATATATTAAAAAAATAAATGACAAATTTCCACATTTCTTTACATTTTTTTTATGTATCCCTCAAAGTAAGATAGATAGTGCAATTTTACATATATTATGTTTTCTAGACAATTTTATTTCCTACAAAAAAGGTTATTTAAAAACATATTGCATTTTCCTTACTTTTCGAGATTTATTGAAAAAATAAGAAACTAATTCCGACCTGTTTTTACATTTTTTCAACCATCTCAATAAGTAAGCTAGATAGAGCGATTATTATAACTTGTATACAATTTTATTTCTTACAAAAAAGATTATATACAAAGATATTGTATTTCCCTTACTATTCGAGATGTATTAACAAATAAAAAAAAAAATTCCCACCTGTTTTTACATTCTTTTAAATATATTAAAAGGTAAGCAAGATTCAGCAATTTTTTATATATTATGTTTTGTAGACAATTTTATTTGCTACAAAAAAAAAGGTATATACAAAGATATTGTATTTCCATTACTTTTCAAAATATATTAAGAAAATCAATGACAAATTTCCACCTTTTTTTACATTTTTTTATGTATTTCTCAAAGTAAGAAAGATAGAGCAATTTTACATATATTATATTTTGTAGTCAATTTTATTTCCTAGAAAAATAGTTATATTCAAAGTTGTTTTATTTTTATTACTTTTCGAGAAATATTAAAAAAAAAAAAAACTCATCTTTTTTTAAATTTTTTTAAATATCTCAAAAAGTAGGCAAGATAGAGCGATTTTACATATATTATGTTTTGTAGACAATTTTATTTCCTACGAAAAAGGTTGAATACAAAGAAATTGTATTTAAATTACTTTTAAAAATATATTAAAAAAATAAGTGTTACGTCTCGATAAGAGATTTCACGAGTGGCCGCTGTCACCAGTTCCTACTTGAAGAGTAAGAACGAATTTAGAGATCTCTCAACCGGTCACGACTTTGCAGTCGTTTAATCGGATAAGAGAAAGAAAGTCAATGCCTGTTTTTGGGTCAGCCTGCTTATCCAGTACTTTACCCGGGATAAGCTTTACTCGCGGATACCGGAGCGTCGGACGTCAATATGTCAAAGAAAACTCAACCCTGGATGTTAACCAAATCTTCAATTCTTACCTGGTTTCCGGTGCTGGCCAATGGGAGATGCAATCCAAATATGCCGACTGAAATTGGCGTTTGAGGGAAGGGTGCAGTTGTTAAATCACAATCACAATGTAGAATAACAATATAGTATATTTTAAAATTTAAATTTAGATTTAAATTGTTACACAATAAACACCTTGTTGCACACACACACAATTATTAATGAGCAATGTAAACGGAATATTAATTTAGTAACAAATAAAGGACTTAGGCTTGCCAAGATTTATAATAGCAATAATAACTAAGAATAAAAGGTTCAAAGTCAATGACAAAGTTCCATCAAACAAGAGAGAGAGAAATTAGTAACAAAATTTAAATAAATTGATTGGAAATCAACCTAAGTTAAAATACCAAGTTAATATTCATAAATCGTCGATAATCGAATAAGATCACATCAGGCAAATGCCGTTCAACTCACGAACACACGATTTAGATATACGCAGTAGTAGATTAATATAATAATACTAAAAATCAAATCTAGACGAATATTAGACAAATTTAAGAAACGTACTCAATAATTATATAAGGTGGACTTTATAAGTATACTTGGAGTACTAGAACAAAACTTAAGACAAATTTTTGACAAGTACTAAATGACCATATAAGGTGGACTTATAACTGGACTTAGAAAATGAGTACAAAACTAGACAATCTTTAGACTAAGTTTAGACACGTACTCGATGATAATTTAAGGTGGACTGCCTTCATGGACGAACGTAGCATCGCAAGAAGCGTCCGTTTCGGAAGAGTGGGAGTACCTCCCACTTACGCAAAAATGCTTCCTCCACTACTGACTTCCACACCGTGAGACCCAAGTCAAGGAGAATAATTCGCTGACAAAAATATTAGTTACTATCAAGCGCGAATTCTTCGAAGAGAAATAGGTATTACTTATATTGGAATCTTATCAAGCGCGAATTCTTCGAAGAGAAATAAGTATTACTTACATTGGAATTTTATCAAGCGCGAATTCTCCGAAGAAAGATAAGTGTCAGTTACATGGGAATGTTATCAAGCGCGAGCTCCTGGGACTGCGTTGTCAGCAAAAATGCACGTGCAGACAGAATATGAGTAACGAATATAATATAATAAAGTATGAATATTTTATGCACATTGAAATAATAATTTAAAAGCAACCATTCCAATATAACGTCGATCGATAAGTCAGTACTGGAAGAACGCAATGTCGGTATTACCGACATTTACTTATCGACTAAACTAGTAACCGACCGACACCGTCGGTAATGCAGATTCCTTTATGAACGACAATGGACTCTCAATACTCTATTTTATCCATTCTACAAAATACAATTTATCAATGGTCGTTCATAAGAAATACTGAATTATCTTTACAAAGAATAGTAACAATAAGGAAAAGAAAGTATAATTACCAAAAATTTAAGTATATAGCGTGAAAAAAAGGTACATTAGCGCGAGAGAAAATTATCTAATATGATTGATCTAATAACTAATGTACATACAAAGTATCGAATTTATATACTAGAACAACAGTAGGAGATATATGTATATATAGAAAAAGAAAAATTTATCTTGCAGGGTTTACATAGTACTTATAGAACTATTTTCACGCAAAATTATACGAACTAAAGTTTAACAAATTATTTTTACGCAAAAGTTAAATAGATTTATAATATTTAAATACGACAGAGTTTACCAAATTTAAATCTTTTGGGTGTAGTGCACGAAATTCGAATTTAGACGTCACTGGACGTGACATAAGAAACGAATTCTCACCTTTATTTCAATTTTTCTATATATCTCAAAAAGTTCGCAAAAAAGAGCCATGTTACAGATATTATGTTTTGTAGACAATTTTATTTCCTAAAAAAAAGGTATAAACTAAGATATTGTGTTTACCTTTCTTTTCAAGATATATAAAAAAAAAAATACCAATTCTCTTCTTTTTTTAAAATTTTTTTAAATATTTTAAAAAGTAAGCAGAATATTGCAATATTTTATATTATATTTTGTAGACAATGTTATTTCCTACAAAAACGGTTTTTTACAAAGATATTGTATTTTGCTTACTTTTCGGGATATTTAAAAAAAATAAAAAACAAATTCCCACCTGTTTTTACATTCTTTTAAATATATTAAAAGGTAAGCAAGATTCAGAAATTTTTTATATATTATGTTTTGTAGACAATTTTATTTGCTACAAAAAAAAGGTATATACAAAGATATCGTATTTCCATTACTTTTCGAGATATATTAAAAGAATAAAAAACATATTTTTCTACTATTTTTTAAACTTTTTAAAATATCTCAAAAAGGGAGCAGGATATAGCGGTTTTACAAATACTATGTTTTGTAGAAAATTTTATTTTTAACAAAAAATATCCAATACAAAGATATCGTATTTCCATTACTTTTCAAAATATTTTAAAAAGATAAATGACAAATTTCCACCTTTTTTTACATTTTTTTATGTATCCCTCAAAGTAAGAAAGATAGTGCAATTTTACATATATTATGATTTCTAGACAATTTTATTTCCTACAAAAAATGTTATATACAAAGTTATTGTATTTCACTGACTTTTCGGGATATTTAAAAAAAAAAAAATTCCCACCTTTTAGTACATCTTTTTAAATATCTCAAAAAGTATGCAAGATAGAGCGATTTTGCATATATTATATTTTGTAGTCAATTTTATTTCCTACAAAAATAGTTATATACAAAGGAGTTTTATTTTTATTACTTTTCGAGAAATATTAAAAAAAAAAAACAATTTTTTTTAAATTTTTTTAAATATCTCAAAAAGTAAGCAAGATAGAGCGATTATACATATATTATGTTTTGTAGATAATTTTATTTCCTACGAAAATCGTTACATACAACAATGTTGTATTGTCCTTTCATTTCGAGATATATTAAAAAAATAAAAGACAAATTCCCACCATATTTTACATTATTTTAAATATCTCAAAAGGTAAGCAAGATAAAGCAATTTTGTTGTCAATATGTTTTGTAGACAATTTTATTTCCTACAAAAATGGTTACATACAACAATGTTGTATTTTCCTTTCATTTCGAGATATATTAAAAGAATAAAAAACATATTTCAACCATTTTTTAAACTTTTTAAAATATCTCAAAAAGGAAGCAAGATATAGCGATTTTACAAATACTATGTTTTGTAGAAAATTTTATTTCCAACAAAAAATGTCAAATACAAAGATATCGTATTTCCATTACTTTTCGAGATATATTAAAAAAATAAATGACAAATTTCCACATTTCTTTACATTTTTTTATGTATCCCTCAAAGTAAGATAGATAGTGCAATTTTACATATATTATGTTTTCTAGACAATTTTATTTCCTACAAAAAAGGTTATTTAAAAACATATTGCATTTTCCTTACTTTTCGAGATTTATTGAAAAAATAAGAAACTAATTCCGACCTGTTTTTACATTTTTTCAACCATCTCAATAAGTAAGCTAGATAGAGCGATTATTATAACTTGTATACAATTTTATTTCTTACAAAAAAGATTATATACAAAGATATTGTATTTCCCTTACTATTCGAGATGTATTAACAAATAAAAAAAAATTCCCACCTGTTTTTACATTCTTTTAAATATATTAAAAGGTAAGCAAGATTCAGCAATTTTTTATATATTATGTTTTGTAGACAATTTTATTTCTTATAAAAAAGGTATAAACAAAGATATTGTTTTTTACCTTTCTTTTCGAGATATATTAAAAAAAACAAAAATACAAACCTTTTTTTACATCTTTCTAAATTTTCTCAAAAAGTAAGCAAGATAGAGCGATTTAAATATATTATATTTTGTAGTCAATTTTATTTCCTAGAAAAACGGTTTTTTACAAAGATATTGTATTTTGCTTACATTTCGGGATATTTAAAAAAAAAAAAAACAAATTCCCACCTGTTTTTAC
>NW_028300970.1:0-39244 GCF_049000335.1 Polistes dominula | reverse complement strand
ATTACATGGTCCCGGAGATCGTCCAAATCCGCCTGTGTATAAATCCCACTAGTCGCGAGCGATCCCGCATCGATGTATCTCCAGACCACATCCGTGTCTGGCAGTAGAATTTGGGGATCCTTTACGTATGTTGGCTTTGGTAGCAGCTGATACCAGGTTTTCTCGATCAAATATTCCTGTGGCAGTAGTGCGCTGCACAGTACTTCAGTGCCTTTTCTAACTAAAATTCTCGACTTTGGTTTTAAATAAACACTTAAATTTTGATATATCACGGGAAGTTCTCTATAACATAATTCCGCATGTCTTATTTTCACCGGAATAGGGGTGCACTTGACAATATGCGCGACCTCACCAGCCACCACCGCGATGTACCCCGGCCTCTTCATGACCGTGTACGCAAAAACATCTGGGAGAATGTTCGCAAATGCCAACGCGTTTCGAATAACCTGTTGTTCTAGGTTACACTTCTGTTGTAAGATGTTTATATATTGAGACTCCAGCTGGTCACGGTGGTGCTTCTCAACGTATACGAACTTTGAATTTATATAGGCAAACAAATCCATGTTTTGGGGTGTTATTTTTGCCTTTGACGTAAACGTATGACCACTTGTTGTTTCCAAGATAAAAAGTTTGGGATGTTCAGTAGTGACCAGAGTATACCCGCAAATGTGGAGCTCGTTTTTACCCATCAACGCGAAGGCAGTGTCTCCCTCCGTCACCGAGTACATTGTTGTAATATGTGAGATTGCGATTGATGACGTCACTTTGGTGGCGGACCCCTCATACAGTGCCGTATATCGTTCAAAATTACACGACGAACCGGGAACAACTGTCCAAAATGCACAACCGTTTTCGTCCGTAAAACACGTTCCTTCTGAAAAAGTGCACGATATATGTCCCCTAAGAGAAATCAAGTTCTCACCACTTTTCACTATTCCCGTGTATATTCTAATGTCTGTGCGCACTACACTTTGAACAACCACACTGTCCCACGTACCGTCGGTATCCGAATATTGGGTGCCTTGACACCTACCGTCGGTGGTAATGGAACCCGCTAACGTAACACTTCGAAAGTCTGTCGAGTTAACACGTAGTCCACTAATCTGTGTGAATGAGTTCAACGAAAGTGTACCGGTATTTATCATACTCTTACAAACGTTCGAAGACACTTCAAGTAAATAAATGCGGCGACCGTTATGAACCGCCGAGATATGCGAACTCATTCCACAGTAATAAATTGTTCTGTCTATTTCCACTCTGCACTGATATACGCGCACATTATCATAGTCTGTCAGCTGTAACAGCTGCACGTACGTCACCGACTTGTTGGGCGATGACACGGGTAGATTACACTCCCCGGTCTCCAGCAATGATACCGTGCTGATGTTGGCAGAATTTCCACCACAGTCGTAACCCAAGAGAGCGAAGGCCGTCGTGACGCAACAAAGGATGACGTAGCAAACCTTGGAATTCATCCTTCCTGGTGATAATGTACAGTCAGTGGCAAAACAAATATGTTAGCAAAATATTTTAATATACAAATATTTACGAAAGAAGACTACTTTTTAGATTTCGACAATTTTAGCTTATCTTTATGAACAATCTTACTTTTACCTTTATAACTAATTTTGATGTTATTTTTGGGTAGCACTTCTAGGACCTGGTGGGGACCAGTATATTGGTTTCCCAATTTAGACGTTGGCTGTTTCAAAAGATAGACATCCTGACCAACTTTAAGCTTTTGACCTCTAGCATTTTTATCATAATAATATTTAGATTTAATTTTAGCTCCCACCAAGTTCTGTCTTGCCGCCTTTTGTGCGGTTCTTATTTTATTAACTAAATCCAAATAATATTCTAAGTAGGTATCTTCTAAATTGATTCCAGTTATAACATCTACTGATGGCACATTTGCCTGTTTACCAAAAACCAATTCATGAGGGGTGAATCTTGTTCCCTCATGCGTGCTAGTATTATAAGCGAACATTGCATGGGTGAGCCACTTATCCCACTCGCTTCTTTTATTAATATAATGTTTTAAATATTCAATAAGGACAATATGAGAACGTTCCAAAGATCCGTTCGATTGCGGATGAAATGCAGTGGTTTTAATCTGCTTACAATTATATTGTTTTGATATTGCCCTTAGTAAAGAACCCGTAAAATTTGTGCCCTGGTCTGTCAAAATTGATCGTGGAGCCCCGAAAATATTACAAAAGTTATGAACTAGACCTTCTGCGATGTCGACGGACGTAATTGATTTTAGAGGTACCGCAATGAAATATTTTGTTAGTGCATCCTGAATAGTGAGTACATATTTATTACCCATCTTTGTCTCCTGTAACGGGCCCACGATGTCCATGGCAATCTTGTCGAATGCCGCTCCTGGCGTATCGGTTAATATCATTGGCTCTTTGGATTTAATTCTAACTAATTTCTTAATTTGGCAACTTTCACAAATATTTATAAATTCTTGAATATCTTTTTTCATATTTGGCCAATGATATTTTTGTCGAATACGATTATACGTTTTTGTCACACCTTTGTGACCACCGATAGGCGAGGAGTGGCATTCCGCTATAATGTCCTCCCTCTTTTCCGTCTCTGGAATAGACACTTCATTATTACAAACAACTATTTTACAGTTTTCACCTTCGAATGTATTAATAATTTTTCTCAAGATTCGTAACCATGAAATTCCGTCCAAACCTTGGGTCCTCGAGATGCTGACTGATGTTAACCCAAGCTCGCGTGTGACGGATAGCAAAGACCCAATAGCTTCAACCAGCGTTTCAAATTTAGTGGCATTTATTGCCCGTTCTTTAATGGGGATCGCGATTAGCTTATATTTGCCGAATTTCACCACTTTAGCGCGTCCCAGCACCAGTTCTTCAAATTTCGGAAGCTTATGTATTTTACTTAAAGTCTTTGCCCCTTCGTCACACGGAGTTCCGACTAGATCTGTAAAAATAACTAAATTATCGTGTCTTAAATTTAGTGAATCTCTTGTGACTCCTACATTGTCTGTTAGCATTCTTAAATGCGTGTTATGTTCGGTCTCAGTCTGCGGGGAGTAAAGTCTGTCATACGCGGATGAGTCATCCGTATC
Source organism: Polistes dominula (assembly GCF_049000335.1). Lineage (NCBI taxonomy): Eukaryota > Metazoa > Arthropoda > Insecta > Hymenoptera > Vespidae > Polistes > Polistes dominula. Next base: position 36,135 of record NW_028300970.1, on the reverse strand, counting down.
GTCGACGTCAGAGCCTTCATCGTCCGTTACCGTCCCTGTAACTGGATCGACTGTATCAGATGACGATGAAGTAAGACCAGTCACTCTGTCAGCTGTCTCGTTGACGTCACAGTCCCCGTCGTCGTCCGCAGTTTGTCTAATGTCAAATTTAGTAAGACTGTCGTCCGAATCGAACATATTTATTGGGAGAATGTTTTTACTCTCCACCGGATTTCGCGACAACGCATCTGCGTTCGAATTTGCAGTTCCAGATTTGTATACGATTTTAAATGAGTATTCTGCTAATTTAAGACCCCACTTAACAAGCCTAGATGTAGGATCCTTTACTGATTTCAACCATACTAACGGCCTGTGATCGGTTACCAGAACAAACTCTCTGCCGTACAAATATGGCCTAAAATAACTTGTCGCGTAAACTATTGCCAAAAGCTCCCTTTCAATTGTGGAGTAATTTCTTTCAGCCTGATTCAAAATTCGCGAACAGTAGGAAATAGGCAGATCCTTTCCAACAGGACCTTGGCTCAACACGGCACCGATTGCATAGCCGGATGCGTCTGTCGTTACGTTAAAAGGCAACTCAAAATTTGGATACTGCAAGATTGGTTCTTTACACAAAGAATCACGTAACGAGCAAAAAAGCGTTTTCCTGGGCATTCTCCCAGCAAAACAAAACATCCTTTTTCAACAAATCCGTTAGCGGTTTGGCGACTTTAGAGAAGGCAGGAATAAACCTTCTATAATAACCGGCGAGTCCCAAAAACTGACGAACTGATTTTGCGTTCCTCGGACGCGGAAATTCACGGACTGCCTCTAATTTCTTTGGGTCCGGTTTTACACCGTCTTCCCCAATAATGTGTCCTAAATAAATTACCTCCCGTCTCAGAAATTCGCATTTGTCGGGCTGTAATTTTAAATTTGCTTGACGAAGTCTGCGAGCGAGCTTACTAAATTTTATCTCATGCTCGTTAAGTGAACTTGCATAAAGAACGACATCGTCCAAGTAAACAAACATTTCTTCGCCTTGTAAACCGGTCAAGACATGATCCATCAACCGTTGAAAGGTTGCTGGTGCGTTTTTCAAGCCAAAAGGCATTCTACAAAATTCGAAATGACCATACGGGGTCGAGAACGCTGTCTTTTCGCGGTCATCCGGATGCATTCTAATTTGGTGAAATCCGGATTTCAAATCGAAAGTAGAAAAATATTTAGCTGCGCCGAGTTGATCCAAAATTTCGGTGATGTTGGGCAAAGGATATGCATCACCTACTGTTTTTTCATTAAGATTCCGGTAATCGATCACCATGCGCCATTGTTTATTACCTTTTGAATCCGCCTTTTTAGGAACAATCCATATAGGAGAATTATATGGAGAGATGGACGGCTTAATTATCCCGTCAACTAACATTTCTGAAGTCTGTTTCCTAATTTCTTCCTTGTGAACCGGGGGAAATCTATATTGTTTAGTATGCACGGGAACGTTATCAGCTGTTGTTATTTTATGTTCCAAAACATTGGTGCTCCCCAATGGTTCACCTGGCAAATGGAAGATATCGGCGTTTAACTCAATTAATTTTGAAACAGATTTTGCCTCTTCCGTATTCAGATGATCAAGGCGTAAGAGGGATTTCACGGATTCAACCCTGGAGGGTGAGGAAGGTGACTCGGAATTCGAAACATCTGATTTTGGAATTGGATCAGCGGAGTTGGAGGCAAATATTGTATGAATATTGCGTAGGAAACCGGATGGATCAGAGGTATTGGACGCTGAATTCGGAAGAGTACCAATACTATAATCCAATAATTCTACTTTAGGAATTGTCAAATCAACGGATTCAAAAGTCGTATTCGTTACTTTAATATACGCCTTTCCGTTTACGTTCCTAACTAAAGCCTCTCCTGCAAAAACTCCGGGCTGAAGATTCAAACGAGGGACATATCCCTCTGTAGTTTCGACATTATTAATATGAATAGAGCAAATTTTTGACATACGAGACGGAATATTAATTCTCTCCTCTTCTATAAATGAGATTACCTTTTTCCGAAATCTGAGGCATCTATTCTCATAGTCAACCAGAGCTGACCTTGACCTCAAGAAATCATTTCCCAAAATACCGTCCGTCTCGACAGGAAAATCATTCCTAACCAAATGAAATTTTACATACTCCCCGAACATGCAAATATTAGTAGATCCAAGGGTCAAATGACCACCGGGGGAAATTCCTACTAAAATGTAAAATTTCAGACTTATTTATTTTAAGGTCCATTTGTAATGTCACGTCCAGTGACGTCTAAATTCGAATTTCGTGCACTACACCAAAAAGTTTTAAATTTGGTAAACTCTGTCGTATTTGAATATTATTAGTCTGTTTAATTTTTGCGTAAAAGTAATTTGTTAAACTTTAGTTCGTATAATTTTGCGTGAAAATAGTTCTATAAGTACTATGTAAACCCTGCGAGATAAATTTTTCTTTTTATATATATACATATATCTCATACTGTTTGTTTTAGTATATAAATTCGATACTTTGTATGTACATTAGTTATTAGATCAATTATAATAGATCATTTTCGTTCGCGCTAATGTACCTTATTTTCACGCTATATATACTTAAATATTTGGTAATTATGCTTTTCTTTTCCATATTGTTATTATTCTTTGTAAAGATAATTCTGTATTTCCTATGAACGACCATCGATAAATTGTATTTTGTAGAATGGATAAATTGGAGTATTGAGAATCCATTGTCGTTCATAGAGAAATCTGCATTACCGACAGTGTCGGTCGGTAACTAGTTTAGTCGATAAGTAAATGTCGGTAATACCGACATTGCGTTCTTCCAGTACTGACTTATCGGTCGACGTTATATTGGAATGATTGTTTTTAAATTATTATTTCAATGTGCATAAAATATTCATACTTTATTATATTATATTCGTTACTCATATTCTGTCTGCACGTGCATTTTTGCTGACGGCGCAGTCTCAGGAGCTCGCGCTTGATAACATTCCAATGTAACTGACACTTATCTTTCTTCGGAGAATTCGCGCTTGATAAAATTCCAATGTAAGTAATACTTATTTCTCTTCGAAGAATTCGCGCTTGATAAAATTCCAATGTAAGTAATACCTATTTCTCTTCGAAGAATTCGCGCTTGATAGTAACTAATATTTTTGTCAGCGAATTCTTCTCCTTGACTTGGGTCTCACGGTGTGGAAGTCAGTAGTGGAGGAAGCATTTTTGCGTAAGTGGGAGGTACTCCCACTCTTCCGAAACGGACGCTTCTTGCGATGCTACGTTCGTCCATGAAGTCAGTCCACCTTAAATTATAGTCGAGTACGTGTCTAAACTTAGTCTAAAGATTGTCTAGTTTTGTACTAATTTTCTGAGTTCATTTATAAGTCCACCATATACAGTAATTGAGTACGTGTCTAAGATTTGTCTAAGAGTAGTTTTGTAATAATTTTCTAAGTCCATTTATAAGTCCATCTTATATAATCATTTAGTACGTGACAAAAATTTGTCTTAAGTTTTGTTCTTGTACTCCAAGTGTACTTACAAAGTCCACCTTATATAATTATTGAGTACGTGTCTTAAGTTTGTCTAATATTCGTCTAGTTTTGATTTTAAGTAATATTATAATAATCTACTACTGCGTGTATCTAAATCTTGTGTTTGTTAAATATCGTGTGTGATCTGGTTCTATTATCAACGGTTTATGAATATTAACTTGGTATTTTGACTTAGCCTGATTTACAATCAGTTCATTTAAATTTTGTTACTAAGTTCTCTCTCTCTTGTTTAATAGAACTTAGTCATTTTCTTCGAACATTTTATTCTTAGTTATTATTGTTATCATAAATCTTTGCAAGCCTAAGTCCTTTATTTGTTACCAAATTAATATTCCGTTAACATTGTTCATTAATAAGTGTGTGTGTGTGTGCAACAGGGTGTTTATTGTGTAACAATTTAAATCTAAATTTAAATTTTAAAATATACTATATTGGTATTCTACATTGTGATTGTGATTTAAAAACTGCAACCTTCCTTCAAACGCCAATTTCAGTCAGCATATTTGGATTGCATCTCCCATTGGCCAGCACCGGAAACCAGGTAAGAATTGAAGATTTGGTTAACATCTAGGGTTGAGTTTTCTTTGACATATTGACGTCCGACGCTCCGGTATCCGCGAGTAAAGCCTATCCCGGGTAAAGTACTGGATAAGCAGGCTGACCCAAAAACAGGCATTGAGTTTCTTTCTCTTATCCGAGTAAACGACTTTTAGGTCGTGACCGGTTGAGAAATCTCTAAATTCGTTCTTACTCTTCAAGTAAGAACTGGTGACAGCGGCCACTCGTGAAATCTCTTTTCGAGACGTAACAGTAGGAAATAAAATTGTCTACAAAACATAATATATGTAAAATCGCTCTATCCTGTTTACTTTTTGAGATATTTAAAAAAATGTAAAAATAGGTAGGAGTTTGTTTTTTATTCTTTTAATATATCTTAAAAAGAAAGGGGAACACAATAAGTTTGTAAATACCTTTTTGTAGGAAATAAAATTGTCTACAAAACATAACATATGTAAAATCGCTATATCTTGCTTACTTTTTAAGATATTTAAAAAAATGTAAAAAAAAGGTAGAAGTTTGTTTTTTAATCTTCTAATATATCTTGAAAAGTAAAGGAATTACAATATCTTTGTAAATAACCGTCTTTGTAACGAATAAAATTCTCTACAAAACATAAAAGACAAAAATCGCTCTATCTTGCTTTCTTTTTGAGATATTTGAAAAAATGTTTTTAAAGGTGTGAATTTGTTTTTTATTTTTTAAATATATCTCGAGTAGTCAGAAAAATACAATAAGTTTTCAAAGAACTTTTTTGTAGGAAGTAAAATTGTTTAAAAAACATAACACATGTAAAATCGCTCTATCTTGCTTACTTTTAAAGATATTAAAAAAAATGTAAAAAAATGGTGAGAGTTTGTTTTTTATTCTTCTAGTATATTTTGAAAAGTAAAGGAATTACAATATCTTTGTAAATAACCGTCTTTGTAGCAAATAAAATTCTCTACAAAACATAAAAGACAAAAATCGCTCTATCTTGCTTTCTTTTTGAGATATTTTAAAAAATGTTTTAGAAGGTTTGAATTTGTTTTTTATTTTTTTTTTAAATATCTCGAGTAGTAAGATAAATACACTAAGGTTTTGAATAACTTTTTGTAGGAAATAAAATTCTCTACAAAACATAAAAGACAAAAATCGCTCTATCTTGCTTTCTTTTTGAGATATTTTAAAAAATGTTTTAAGAGGTGCGAATTTGTTTTTTATTTTTTTAATATATCTCGAGTAGTAAGAAAAATACAATAAGTTTTCAAAGAACTTTTTTGTAGGAAATAAAATTGTCTACAAAACATAATATATGTAAAATCGCTCTATCCTTTTTACTTTTTGAGATATTTAAAATAATTTAGAAAAAGGTAAGAGTTTGTTTTTTATTTTTTTATTGTATTTTAAAAAGTAAGGGTTATACATCGTTTAAGAATTTCGTAAAATCTTTGTAAATAACCTTTTTTGTAGGAAATAAAATTGTTTAAAAAACCTAACATATGTAAAATCGCTATATCTTGCTTACTTTTTAAGATATTTAAAAAAATGTAAAAAAAAGGTGGGAGTTTGTTTTTTATTCTTCTAGTATATTTTGAAAAGTAAAGGAATTACAATATCTTTGTAAATAACCGTCTTTGTAGCAAATAAAATTCTCTACAAAACATAAAAGACAACAATCGGTCTATCTTGCTTTCTTTTTGAGATATTTTAAAAAATTTTTTTAAAGGTGTGAATTTGTTTTTTATTTTTTAAATATATCTCGAGTAGTCAGAAAAATACAATAAGTTTGCTAATAACTTTTTGTAGGAATAAAATTGTCTTCAAAACATAATATATGTAAAATCGCTCTATCCTGTTTACTTTTTGAGATATTTAAAAAAATGTAAAAATAGGTAGGAGTTTTTTTAATTCTTTTAATAATTCTCGAAAAGTAAGGAAAATACAATAGCTTTGAAAATAAACTTTCTTGTAGGAAATAAAATTCTCTACAAAACATAAAAGACAAAAATCGCTCTATCTTGCTTTCTTTTTGAGATATTTTAAAAAATTTTTTAAATAGTGCGAATTTGTTTTTTATGTTTTTAATATATCTCGAGTGGTAAGAAAAATAAAATAAGTTTGCAAATAACTTTTTGTAGGAAATAAAATTGTCTACAAAACATAATATATGTAAAATCGCTCTATCCTGTTTACTTTTTGAGATATGTAAAAAAATTTAGAAAAAGGTAGGAGTTTGTATTTTTTTTTTTTAATGTATCTCAAAAAGTAAGGGTAATACAATATCTTTGTAAATAACATTTTTTGAAGGAAATAAATTTGTCCACAAAACATAATGTATGTAAAATCGCTATATCTTGCTTACTTTTTAAGATATTTAAAAAAATGTAAAAAAAAGGTGGGAGTTTGTTTTTTATTCTTCTAGTATATTTTGAAAAGTAAAGGAATTACAATATCTTTGTAAATAACCGTCTTTGTAGCAAATAAAATTCTCTACATAACATAAAAGACAAACATCGCTCTATCTTGCTTTCTTTTTGAGATATTTTAAATAATGTTTTAGAAGGTTTGAATTTGTTTTTTATTTTTTTTAAATATCTCGAGTAGTAAGAAAAATACAATAAGTTTTCAAAGAACTTTTTGTAGGAAGTAAAATTGTTTAAAAAACATAACATATGTAAAATCGCTCTATCTTGCTTACTTTTTAAGATATTTAAAAAAATGTAAAAAAAAGGTAGAAGTTTGTTTTTTATTCTTCTAATATATCTAGAAAAGTAAAGGAATTACAATATCTTTGTAAATAACCGTCTTTGTAACAAATAAAATTCTCTACAAAACATAAAAGACAAAAATCGCTTTATCTGGCTTTCTTTTTGAGATATTTTAAAAAATGTTTTAAAAGGTGCAAATTTGTTTTTTTTTTTTTAATATATCTCGAGTAGTAAGAAAAATACAATAAGTTTTCAAAGAACTTTTTGTAGGAAGTAAAATTGTTTAAAAAACATAACATATGTAAAATCGCTCTATCTTGCTTACTTTTTAAGATATTTAAAAAAATGTAAAAAAATGGTGAGAGTTTGTTTTTTATTCTTCTAGTATATTTTGAAAAGTAAAGGAATTACAATACCTTTGTAAATAACCGTCTTTGTAGCAAATAAAATTCTCTACAAAACATAAAAGACAAAAATCGCTCTATCTTGCTTTCTTTTTGAGATATTTTAAAAAATGTTTTAGAAGGTTTGAATTTGTTTTTTATTTTTTTTAAATATCTCGAGTAGTAAGATAAATACACTAAGGTTTCGAATAACTTTTTGTAGGAATAAAATTGTCTTCAAAACATAATATATGTAAAATCGCACTATCCTGTTTACTTTTTGAGATATTTAAAATAATTTAGAAAAAAGGTAAGAGTTTGTTTTTTATTTTTTTTATTGTATTTTAAAAAGTAAGGGTTATACATCGTTTAAAAATTTCGTAAAATCTTTGTAAATAACATTTTTGTAGGAAATAAAATTGTTTAAAAAACATAACATATGTAAAATCGCTATATCTTGCTTACTTTTTAAGATATTTAAAAAAATGTAAAAAAAGGTGGGAGTTTGTTTTTTATTCTTCTAATATATCTTGAAAAGTAAAGGAATTACAATATCTTTGTAAATAACCGTCTTTGTAACAAATAAAATTCTCTACAAAACATAAAAGACAAAAATCGCTCTAACTTGCATTCTTTTTGAGATATTTTGAAAAATGTTTTTAAAGGTGTGAATTTGTTTTTTATTTTTTTAATATATCTCGAGTAGTCAGAAAAATACAATAAGTTTGCCAATAACTTTTTGTAGGAAATAAAATTGTCTACAAAACATAATATATGTAAAATCGCTCCATCCTGTTTACTATTTGAGATATTTAAAAAAATGTAAAAATAGGTAGGAGTTTTTTTTATTCTTTTAATAAATCTCGAAAATTAAGGAAAATACAATTTTTTTGAAAATAAACATTCTTGTAGGAAATAAAATTCTCTACAACACATAAAAGACAAAAATCGCTCTATCTTGCTTTCTTTTTGAGATATTTTAGAAAATGTTTTAAAAGGTGCGAATTTGTTTTTTATTTTTTTAATATATTTCGAGTAGTAAGAAAAATACAATAAGTTTTCAAAGAACTTTTTGTAGGAAATAAAATAGTCTACAAAACATAATATATGTAAAATCGCTCTATCCTGTTTACTAATTGAGATATTTAAAAAAATGTAAAAATAGGTAGGAGTTTTTTTTATTCTTTTAATAATTCTCGAAAAGTAAGGAAAATACAATTTTTTTGAAAATAAACTTTCTTGTAGGAAATAAAATTCTCTACAAAACATAAACGACAAAAATCGCTCTATCTTGCTTTCTTTTTGAGATATTTTAAAAAATGTTTTAGAAGGTTTGAATTTGTTTTTTATTTTCTTTAAACATCTCGAGTAGTAAGAAAAATACACTAAGGTTTCGAGTAACTTTTTGTAGGAATAAAATTGTCTTCAAAACAAAATATATGTAAAATCGCTCTATCCTGTTTACTTTTTGAGATATTTAAAATAATTTAGAAAAAGTTAAGAGTTTGTTTTTTATTTTTTTTATTGTATTTTGAAAAGTAAGGGTTATACATCGTTTAAAAATTTCGTAAAATCTTTGTAAATAACATTTTTGTAGGAAATAAAATTGTATTAAAAACATAACATATGTAAAATCGCTATATCTTGCTTACTTTTTTAGATATTTAAAAAAATGTAAAAAAAGGTGGGAGTTTGTTTTTTATTCTTCTAATATATCTTAAAAAGTAAAGGAATTACAATATCTTTGTAAATAACCGTCTTTGTAACAAATAAAATTCTCTACAAAACATAAAAGACAAAAATCGCTCTAACTTGCATTCTTTTTGAGATATTTTGAAAAATGTTTTTAAAGGTGTGAATTTGTTTTTTGTTTTTTTAATATATCTCGAGTAGTCAGAAAAATACAATAAGTTTGCCAATAACTTTTTGTAGGAAATAAAATTGTCTACAAAACATAATATATGTAAAATCGCTCTATCCTGTTTACTATTTGAGATATTTAAAAAAATGTAAAAATAGGTAGGAGTTTTTTTTATTCTTTTAATAAATCTCGAAAAGTAAGGAAAATACAATTTTTTTGAAAATAAACATTCTTGTAGGAAATAAAATTCTCTACAACACATAAAAGACAAAAATCGCTCTATCTTGCTTTCTTTTTGAGATATTTTAGAAAATGTTTTAAAAGGTGCGAATTTGTTTTTTATTTTTTTAATATATTTCGAGTAGTAAGAAAAATACAATAAGTTTTCAAAGAACTTTTTGTAGGAAATAAAATAGTCTACAAAACATAATATATGTAAAATCGCTCTATCCTGTTTACTTTTTGAGATATTTAAAAAAATGTAAAAATAGGTAGTAGTTTTTTTTATTCTTTTAATAATTCTCGAAAAGTAAGGAAAATACAATTTTTTTGAAAATAAACTTTCTTGTAGGAAATAAAATTCTCTACAAAACATAAACGACAAAAATCGCTCTATCTTGCTTTCTTTTTGAGATATTTTATAAAATGTTTTAGAAGGTTTGAATTTGTTTTTTATTTTCTTTAAACATCTCGAGTAGTAAGAAAAATACACTAAGGTTTCGAGTAACTTTTTGTAGGAATAAAATTGTCTTCAAAACAAAATATATGTAAAATCGCTCTATCCTGTTTACTTTTTGAGATATTTAAAATAATTTAGAAAAAGGTAAGAGTTTGTTTTTTATTTTTTTATTGTATTTTGAAAAGTAAGGGTTATACATCGTTTAAAAATTTCGTAAAATCTTTGTAAATAACATTTTTGTAGGAAATAAAATTGTATTAAAAACATAACATATGTAAAATCGCTATATCTTGCTTACTTTTTAAGATATTTAAAAAAATGTAAAAAAAGGTGGGAGTTTGTTTTTTATTCTTCTAATATATCTTAAAAAGTAAAGGAATTACAATATCTTTGTAAATAACCGTCTTTGTAACAAATAAAATTCTCTACAAAACATAAAAGACAAAAATCGCTCTAACTTGCATTCTTTTTGAGATATTTTGAAAAATGTTTTTAAAGGTGTGAATTTGTTTTTTATTTTTTTTGAATATCTCGAGTAGTAAGATAAATACACTAAGGTTTCGAATAACTTTTGGTAGGAATAAAATTGTCTTCAAAACATAATATATGTAAAATCGCTCTATCCTGTTTACTTTTTGAGATATTTAAAAAAAAATGTAAAAATAATTAGGAGTTTTTTTTATTCTTTTAATAAATCTCGAAAAGTAAGAAAAATACAATATCTTTGAAAATAAAATTTCTTGTAGGAAATAAAATTCTCTACAAAACATAAAAGACAAAAATCGCTCTATCTTGCTTTCTTTTTGAGATATTTTAAAAAATTTTTTAAATAGTGCGAATTTGTTTTTTATGTTTTTAATATATCTCGAGTGGTAAGAAAAATAAAATAAGTTTGCAAATAACTTTTTGTAGGAAATAAAATTGTCTACAAAACATAATATATGTAAAATCGCTCTATCCTGTTTACTTTTTGAGATATGTAAAAAAATTTAGAAAAAGGTAGGAGTTTGTATTTTTTTTTTTTAATGTATCTCAAAAAGTAAGGGTAATAAAATATCTTTGTAAATAACATTTTTTGAAGGAAATAAATTTGTCCACAAAACATAATGTATGTAAAATCGCTATATCTTGCTTACTTTTTAAGATATTTAAAAAAATGTAAAAAAAAGGTGGGAGTTTGTTTTTTATTCTTCTAGTATATTTTGAAAAGTAAAGGAATTACAATATCTTTGTAAATAACCGTCTTTGTAGCAAATAAAATTCTCTACATAACATAAAAGACAAACATCGCTCTATCTTGCTTTCTTTTTGAGATATTTTAAATAATGTTTTAGAAGGTTTGAATTTGTTTTTTATTTTTTTTAAATATCTCGAGTAGTAAGAAAAATACAATAAGTTTTCAAAGAACTTTTTGTAGGAAGTAAAATTGTTTAAAAAACATAACATATGTAAAATCGCTCTATCTTGCTTACTTTTTAAGATATTTAAAAAAATGTAAAAAAAAGGTAGAAGTTTGTTTTTTATTCTTCTAATATATCTAGAAAAGTAAAGGAATTACAATATCTTTGTAAATAACCGTCTTTGTAACAAATAAAATTCTCTACAAAACATAAAAGACAAAAATCGCTTTATCTGGCTTTCTTTTTGAGATATTTTAAAAAATGTTTTAAAAGGTGCAAATTTGTTTTTTTTTTTTAATATATCTCGAGTAGTAAGAAAAAATACAATAAGTTTTCAAAGAACTTTTTGTAGGAAGTAAAATTGTTTAAAAAACATAACATATGTAAAATCGCTCTATCTTGCTTACTTTTTAAGATATTTAAAAAAATGTAAAAAAATGGTGAGAGTTTGTTTTTTATTCTTCTAGTATATTTTGAAAAGTAAAGGAATTACAATACCTTTGTAAATAACCGTCTTTGTAGCAAATAAAATTCTCTACAAAACATAAAAGACAAAAATCGCTCTATCTTGCTTTCTTTTGAGATATTTTAAAAAATGTTTTAGAAGGTTTGAATTTGTTTTTTATTTTTTTTAAATATCTCGAGTAGTAAGATAAATACACTAAGGTTTCGAATAACTTTTTGTAGGAATAAAATTGTCTTCAAAACATAATATATGTAAAATCGCACTATCCTGTTTACTTTTTGAGATATTAAAAAAATGTAAAAATAATTAGGAGTTTTTTTTATTCTTTTAATAAATCTCGAAAAGTAAGAAAAATGCAATATCTTTGAAAATAAATTTTCTTGTAGGAAATAAAATTCTCTACAAAAAAATAAACGACAAAAATCGCTCTATCTTGCTTTCTTTTTGAGATATTTTAAAAAATGTTTTAGAAGGTTTGAATTTGTTTTTTATTTTCTTTAAACATCTCGAGTAGTAAGAAAAATACACTTAGGTTTCGAGTAACTTTTTGTAGGAATAAAATTGTCTTCAAAACATAATATATGTAAAATCGCTCTATCCTGTTTACTTTTTGAGATATTTAAAATAATTTAGAAAAAGGTAAGAGTTTGTTTTTTATTTTTTTATTGTATTTTAAAAAGTAAGGGTTATACATCGTTTAAAAATTTCGTAAAATCTTTGTAAATAACATTTTTGTAGGAAATAAAATTGTTTAAAAAACATAACATATGTAAAATCGCTATATCTTGCTTACTTTTTAAGATATTTAAAAAAATGTAAAAAAAAGGTGGGAGTTTGTTTTTTATTCTTCTAATATATCTTGAAAAGTAAAGGAATTACAATATCTTTGTAAATAACCGTCTTTGTAACAAATAAAATACTCTACAAAACATAAAAGACAAAAATCGCTCTAACTTGCATTCTTTTTGAGATATTTTGAAAAATGTTTTTAAAGGTGTGAATTTGTTTTTTATTTTTTTAATATATCTCGAGTAGTCAGAAAAATACAATAAGTTTGCCAATAACTTTTTGTAGGAAATAAAATTGTCTACAAAACATAATATATGTAAAATCGCTCCATCCTGTTTACTATTTGAGATATTTAAAAAAATGTAAAAATAGGTAGGAGTTTTTTTTATTCTTTTAATAAATCTCGAAAAGTAAGGAAAATACAATTTTTTTGAAAATAAACATTCTTGTAGGAAATAAAATTCTCTACAACACATAAAAGACAAAAATCGCTCTATCTTGCTTTCTTTTTGAGATATTTTAGAAAATGTTTTAAAAGGTGCGAATTTGTTTTTTATTTTTTTAATATATTTCGAGTAGTAAGAAAAATACAATAAGTTTTCAAAGAACTTTTTGTAGGAAATAAAATAGTCTACAAAACATAATATATGTAAAATCGCTCTATCCTGTTTACTAATTGAGATATTTAAAAAAATGTAAAAATAGGTAGGAGTTTTTTTTATTCTTTTAATAATTCTCGAAAAGTAAGGAAAATACAATTTTTTTGAAAATAAACTTTCTTGTAGGAAATAAAATTCTCTACAAAACATAAACGACAAAAATCGCTCTATCTTGCTTTCTTTTTGAGATATTTTAAAAAATGTTTTAGAAGGTTTGAATTTGTTTTTTATTTTCTTTAAACATCTCGAGTAGTAAGAAAAATACACTAAGGTTTCGAGTAACTTTTTGTAGGAATAAAATTGTCTTCAAAACAAAATATATGTAAAATCGCTCTATCCTGTTTACTTTTTGAGATATTTAAAATAATTTAGAAAAAGTTAAGAGTTTGTTTTTTATTTTTTTATTGTATTTTGAAAAGTAAGGGTTATACATCGTTTAAAAATTTCGTAAAATCTTTGTAAATAACATTTTTGTAGGAAATAAAATTGTATTAAAAAACATAACATATGTAAAATCGCTATATCTTGCTTACTTTTTAAGATATTTAAAAAAATGTAAAAAAAGGTGGGAGTTTGTTTTTTATTCTTCTAATATATCTTAAAAAGTAAAGGAATTACAATATCTTTGTAAATAACCGTCTTTGTAACAAATAAAATTCTCTACAAAACATAAAAGACAAAAATCGCTCTAACTTGCATTCTTTTTGAGATATTTTGAAAAATGTTTTTAAAGGTGTGAATTTGTTTTTTGTTTTTTTAATATATCTCGAGTAGTCAGAAAAATACAATAAGTTTGCCAATAACTTTTTGTAGGAAATAAAATTGTCTACAAAACATAATATATGTAAAATCGCTCTATCCTGTTTACTATTTGAGATATTTAAAAAAATGTAAAAATAGGTAGGAGTTTTTTTTTATTCTTTTAATAAATCTCGAAAAGTAAGGAAAATACAATTTTTTTGAAAATAAACATTCTTGTAGGAAATAAAATTCTCTACAACACATAAAAAAGACAAAAATCGCTCTATCTTGCTTTCTTTTTGAGATATTTTAGAAAATGTTTTAAAAGGTGCGAATTTGTTTTTTATTTTTTTAATATATTTCGAGTAGTAAGAAAAATACAATAAGTTTTCAAAGAACTTTTTGTAGGAAATAAAATAGTCTACAAAACATAATATATGTAAAATCGCTCTATCCTGTTTACTTTTTGAGATATTTAAAAAAATGTAAAAATAGGTAGTAGTTTTTTTTATTCTTTTTAATAATTCTCGAAAAGTAAGGAAAATACAATTTTTTTGAAAATAAACTTTCTTGTAGGAAATAAAATTCTCTACAAAACATAAACGACAAAAATCGCTCTATCTTGCTTTCTTTTTTGAGATATTTTATAAAATGTTTTAGAAGGTTTGAATTTGTTTTTTATTTTCTTTTAAACATCTCGAGTAGTAAGAAAAATACACTAAGGTTTCGAGTAACTTTTTGTAGGAATAAAATTGTCTTCAAAACAAAATATATGTAAAATCGCTCTATCCTGTTTACTTTTTGAGATATTTAAAATAATTTAGAAAAAGGTAAGAGTTTGTTTTTTATTTTTTTATTGTATTTTGAAAAGTAAGGGTTATACATCGTTTAAAAATTTCGTAAAATCTTTGTAAATAACATTTTTGTAGGAAATAAAATTGTATTAAAAACATAACATATGTAAAATCGCTATATCTTGCTTACTTTTTAAGATATTTAAAAAAATGTAAAAAAAGGTGGGAGTTTGTTTTTTATTCTTCTAATATATCTTAAAAAGTAAAGGAATTACAATATCTTTGTAAATAACCGTCTTTGTAACAAATAAAATTCTCTACAAAACATAAAAGACCAAAATCGCTCTAACTTGCATTCTTTTTGAGATATTTTGAAAAATGTTTTTAAAGGTGTGAATTTGTTTTTTGTTTTTTTAATATATCTCGAGTAGTCAGAAAAATACAATAAGTTTGCCAATAACTTTTTGTAGGAAATAAAATTGTCTACAAAACATAATACATGTAAAATCGCTCTATCCTGTTTACTAATTGAGATATTTAAAAAAATGTAAAAATAGGTAGGAGTTTTTTTTATTCTTTTAATAAATCTCGAAAAGTAAGGAAAATACAATTTTTTTGGAAATAAACATTCTTGTAGGAAATAAAATTCTCTACAACACATAAAAGACAAAAATCGCTCTATCTTGCTTTCTTTTTGAGATATTTTAGAAAATGTTTTAAAAGGTGCGAATTTGTTTTTTATTTTTTTAATATATTTCGAGTAGTAAGAAAAATACAATAAGTTTTCAAAGAACTTTTTGTAGGAAATAAAATAGTCTACAAAACATAATATATGTAAAATCGCTCTATCCTGTTTACTAATTGAGATATTTAAAAAAATGTAAAAATAGGTAGGAGTTTTTTTTTATTCTTTTAATAATTCTCGAAAAGTAAGGAAAATACAATTTTTTTGAAAATAAACTTTCTTGTAGGAAATAAAATTCTCTACAACACATAAATGACAAAAATCGCTCTATCTTGCTTTCTTTTTAAGATATTTTAGAAAATGTTTTAAAAGGTGCGAGTTTGTTTTTTATTTTTTTAATGTATCTCGAGTAGTAAGAAAAATACAATAAGTTTTCAAAGAACTTTTTGTAGGAAATAAAATTGTCTACAAAACATAATATATGTAAAATCGCTCTATCCTGTTTACTTTTTGAGATATTTAAAAAAATGTAAAAAAAGGTAGTAGTTTTTTTTATTCTTTTAATAATTCTCGAAAAGTAAGGAAAATACAATTTTTTTGAAAATAAACTTTCTTGTAGGAAATAAAATTCTCTACAACACATAAAAGACAAAAATCGCTCTATCTTGCTTTCTTTTTGAGATATTTTAGAAAATGTTTTAAAAGGTGCGAATTTGTTTTTTATTTTTTTAATATATTTCGAGTAGTAAGAAAAATACAATAAGTTTTCAAAGAACTTTTTGTAGGAAATAAAATAGTCTACAAAACATAATATATGTAAAATCGCTCTATCCTGTTTACTAATTAAGATATTTAAAAAAATGTAAAAATAGGTAGGAGTTTTTTTTATTCTTTTAATAAATCTCGAAAAGTAAGGAAAATACAATATCTTTGGAAATAAAATTTCTTGTAGGAAATAAAATTCTCTACAAAACATAAAAGACAAAAATCGCTCTATCTTGCTTTCTTTTTGAGATATTTTAAAAAATGTTTTAAATGGTGCGAATTTGTTTTTTATTTTTTTAATATATCTCGAGTGGTAAGAAAAATACACTAAGGTTTCGAATAACTTTTTGTAGGAATAAGATTGTCTTCAAAACATAATATATGTAAAATCGCTCTATCCTGTTTACTTTTTGAGATATTAAAAATAATTTAGAAAAAGGTAGGAGATTGTTTTTTATTTTTTTATTGTATTTTGAAAAGTAAGGGTTATACATCGTTTAAAAATTTCGTAAAATCTTTGTAAATAACCTTTTTTGTAGGAAATAAAGTTGTTTAAAAAACATAACATATGTAAAATCGCTATATCTTGCTTACTTTTTAAAATATTTAAAAAAATGTAAAAAAAAGGTGGGAGTTTGTTTTTTATTCTTCTAATATATCTTGAAAAGTAAAGGAATTACAATATCTTTGTAAATAACCGTCTTTGTAGCAAATAAAATTCTCTACAAAACATAAAAGACAAAAATCGCTCTATCTTGCTTTCTTTTTGAGATATTTTAAAAAATGTTTTAGAAGGTTTGAATTTGTTTTTTATTTTTTTTAAATATCTCGAGTAGTAAGATAAATAAACTAAGGTTTGAAAGAACTTTTTGTAGGAAATAAAATTGTCTACAAAACATAATATATGTAAAATCGCTATATCTTGCTTACTTTTTAAGATATTTAAAAAAATGTAAAAAAAAGGTAGGAGTTTGTTTTTTATTCTTTTAATATATCTTAAAAAGTAAAGGAATTACAATATCTTTGTAAATAACCGTCTTTGTAGCAAATAAAATTCTCTACAAAACATAAAAGACAAAAAACGCTCTATCTTGCTTTCTTTTTGAGATATTTTAAAAAATGTTTTAGAAGGTTTGAATTTGTTTTTTATTTTTTTTTAATATCTCGAGTAGTAAGAAAAATACACTAAGGTTTCGAATAACTTTTTGTAGAAATAAAATTGTCTTCAAAACATAATATATGTAAAAACGCTCTATCCTGTTTACTTTTTTAGATATTTAAAAAAATGCAAAAATAGGTAGGAGTTTTTTTTATTCTTTTAATAAATCTCGAAAAGTAAGGAAAATACAATATCTTTGGAAATAAAATTTCTTGTAGGAAATAAAATTCTCTACAAAACATAAAAGACAAAAATCGCTCTATCTTGCTTTCTTTTTGAGATATTTTAAAAAATGTTAAAACAAATGTTAAAACAAAAAAAATGTTAAAACCTCTTAAAAGAGGTGCGAATTTGTTTTTAATTTTTTTAATATATCTCGAGTAGTAAGAAAAATACTATAAGTTTTCAAAGAACTTTTTGTAGGAAATAAAATAGTCTACAAAACATAATATATGTAAAATCGCTCTATCCTGTTTACTTTTTGAGATATTTAAAAAAATGTAAAAATAGGTAGTAGTTTTTTTTATTCTTTTAATAATTCTCGAAAAGTAAGGAAAATACAATTTTTTTGAAAATAAACTTTCTTGTAGGAAATAAAATTCTCTACAAAACATAAACGACAAAAATCGCTCTATCTTGCTTTCTTTTTGAGATATTTTATAAAATGTTTTAGAAGGTTTGAATTTGTTTTTTATTTTCTTTAAACATCTCGAGTAGTAAGAAAAATACACTAAGGTTTCGAGTAACTTTTTGTAGGAATAAAATTGTCTTCAAAACAAAATATATGTAAAATCGCTCTATCCTGTTTACTTTTTGAGATATTTAAAATAATTTAGAAAAAGGTAAGAGTTTGTTTTTTATTTTTTTATTGTATTTTGAAAAGTAAGGGTTATACATCGTTTAAAAATTTCGTAAAATCTTTGTAAATAACATTTTTGTAGGAAATAAAATTGTATTAAAAACATAACATATGTAAAATCGCTATATCTTGCTTACTTTTTAAGATATTTAAAAAAATGTAAAAAAAGGTGGGAGTTTGTTTTTTATTCTTCTAATATATCTTAAAAAGTAAAGGAATTACAATATCTTTGTAAATAACCGTCTTTGTAACAAATAAAATTCTCTACAAAACATAAAAGACAAAAATCGCTCTAACTTGCATTCTTTTTGAGATATTTTGAAAAATGTTTTTAAAGGGGTGAATTTGTTTTTTGTTTTTTTAATATATCTCGAGTAGTCAGAAAAATACAATAAGTTTGCCAATAACTTTTTGTAGGAAATAAAATTGTCTACAAAACATAATACATGTAAAATCGCTCTATCCTGTTTACTAATTGAGATATTTAAAAAAATGTAAAAATAGGTAGGAGTTTTTTTTATTCTTTTAATAAATCTCGAAAAGTAAGGAAAATACAATATCTTTGGAAATAAAATTTCTTGTAGGAAATAAAATTCTCTACAAAACATAAAAGACAAAAATCGCTCTATCTTGCTTTCTTTTTGAGATATTTTAAAAAATGTTTTAAATGGTGCCAATTTCTTTTTTATTTTTTTAATATATCTCGAGTTGTAAGAAAAATACACTAAGGTTTCGAATAACTTTTTGTAGAAATAAAATTGTCTTCAAAACATAATATATGTAAAATCGCTCTATCCTGTTTACTTTTTTAGATATTTAAAAAAATGTAAAAATAGGTAGGAGTTTTTTTTATTCCTTTAAAAAATCTCGAAAAGTAAGGAAAATACAATATCTTTGGAAATAAAATTTCTTGTAGGAAATAAAATTCTCTACAAAACATAAAAGACAAAAATCGCTCTATCTTGCTTTCTTTTTGAGATATTTTAAAAAATGTTTTAAATGGTGCGAATTTGTTTTTTATTTTTTTAATATATCTCGAGTGGTAAGAAAAATACACTAAGGTTTCGAATAACTTTTTGTAGGAATAAGATTGTCTTCAAAACATAATATATGTAAAATCGCTCTATCCTGTTTACTTTTTGAGATATTAAAAATAATTTAGAAAAAGGTAGGAGATTGTTTTTTATTTTTTTATTGTATTTTGAAAAGTAAGGGTTATACATCGTTTAAAAATTTCGTAAAATCTTTGTAAATAACCTTTTTTGTAGGAAATAAAGTTGTTTAAAAAACATAACATATGTAAAAACGCTCTATCCTGTTTACTTTTTTAGATATTTAAAAAAATGCAAAAATAGGTAGGAGTTTTTTTTTTATTCTTTTAATAAATCTCGAAAAGTAAGGAAAATACAATATCTTTGGAAATAAAATTTCTTGTAGGAAATAAAATTCTCTACAAAACATAAAAGACAAAAATCGCTCTATCTTGCTTTCTTTTTGAGATATTTTAAAAAATGTTTTAAATGGTGCCAATTTCTTTTTTATTTTTTTAATATATCTCGAGTGGTAAGAAAAATACACTAAGGTTTCGAATAACTTTTTGTAGAAATAAAATTGTCTTCAAAACATAATATATGTAAAATCGCTCTATCCTGTTTACTTTTTTAGATATTTAAAAAAATGTAAAAATAGGTAGGAGTTTTTTTTTATTCTTTTAATAAATCTCGAAAAGTAAGGAAAATACAATATCTTTGGAAATAAAATTTTTGTAGGAAATAAAATTCTCTACAAAACATAAAAGACAAAAATCGCTCTATCTTGCTTTCTTTTTGAGATATTTTAAAAAATGTTTTAAATGGTGCGAATTTGTTTTTTATTTTTTTAATATATCTCGAGTGGTAAGAAAAATACAACTAAGGTTTCGAATAACTTTTTGTAGGAATAAGATTGTCTTCAAAACATAATATATGTAAAATCGCTCTATCCTGTTTACTTTTTGAGATATTTAAAAATAATTTAGAAAAAAGGTAGGAGTTTGTTTTTTATTCTTTTAATATATCTCGAAAAGTAAAGGAATTACAATATCTTTGTAAATAACCGTCTTTGTAGCAAATAAAATTCTCTACAAAACATAAAAGACAAAAAAACGCTCTATCTTGCTTTCTTTTTGAGATATTTTAAAAAATGTTTTAGAAGGTTTGAATTTGTTTTTTATTTTTTTTTATATATCTCGAGTAGTAAGAAAAATACACTAAGGTTTCGAATAACCTTTTTGTAGAAATAAAATTGTCTTCAAAACATAATATATGTAAAAACGCTCTATCCTGTTTACTTTTTTAGATATTTAAAAAAATGCAAAAATAGGTAGGAGTTTTTTTTTATTCTTTTAATAAATCTCGAAAAGTAAGGAAAATACAATATCTTTGGAAATAAAATTTCTTGTAGGAAATAAAATTTTCTACAAAACATAAAATGACAAAAATCGCTCTATCTTGCTTTCTTTTTGAGATATTTTAAAAAATGTTTTAAATGGTGCCAATTTCTTTTTTATTTTTTTAATATATCTCGAGTGGTAAGAAAAATACACTAAGGTTTCGATATAACTTTTTGTAGAAATAAAATTGTCTTCAAAACATAATATATGTAAAATCGCTCTATCCTGTTTACTTTTTTAGATATTTAAAAAAATGTAAAAATAGGTAGGAGTTTTTTTTATTCTTTTAATAAATCTCGAAAAGTAAGGAAAATACAATATCTTTGGAAATAAAATTTCTTGTAGGAAATAAAATTCTCTACAAAACATAAAAGACAAAAATCGCTCTATCTTGCTTTCTTTTTGAGATATTTTAAAAAATGTTTTAAATGGTGCGAATTTGTTTTTTATTTTTTTAATATATCTCGAGTGGTAAGAAAAATACACTAAGGTTTCGAATAACTTTTTGTAGGAATAAGATTGTCTTCAAAACATAATATATGTAAAATCGCTCTATCCTGTTTACTTTTTGAGATATTAAAAATAATTTAGAAAAGGTAGGAGATTGTTTTTTATTTTTTTATTGTATTTTGAAAAGTAAGGGTTATACATCGTTTAAAAATTTCGTAAAATCTTTGTAAATAACCTTTTTTGTAGGAAATAAAGTTGTTTAAAAAACATAACATATGTAAAATCGCTATATCTTGCTTACTTTTTAAAATATTTAAAAAAATGTAAAAAAAAGGTGGGAGTTTGTTTTTTATTCTTCTAATATATCTTGAAAAGTAAAGGAATTACAATATCTTTGTAAATAACCGTCTTTGTAGCAAATAAAATTCTCTACAAAACATAAAAGACAAAAATCGCTCTATCTTGCTTTCTTTTTGAGATATTTTTAAAAAATGTTTTAGAAGGTTTGAATTTGTTTTTTATTTTTTTAAATATATCTCGAGTAGTAAGATAAATACAACTAAGGTTTGAAAGAACTTTTTGTAGGAAATAAAATTGTCTACAAAACATAATATATGTAAAATCGCTATATCTTGCTTACTTTTTAAGATATTTAAAAAAATGTAAAAAAAAGGTAGGAGTTTGTTTTTTATTCTTTTAATATATCTTAAAAAGTAAAGGAATTACAATATCTTTGTAAATAACCGTCTTTGTAGCAAATAAAATTGTCTACAAAACATAAAAGACAAAAAACGCTCTATCTTGCTTTCTTTTTGAGATATTTTAAAAAATGTTTTAGAAGGTTTGAATTTGTTTTTTATTTTTTTTAATATCTCGAGTAGTAAGAAAAATACACTAAGGTTTCGAATAACTTTTTGTAGAAATAAAATTGTCTTCAAAACATAATATATGTAAAATCGCTCTATCCTGTTTACTTTTTTAGATATTTAAAAAAATGCAAAAATAGGTAGGAGTTTTTTTTATTTTTTTAATAAATCTCGAAAAGTAAGGAAAAATACAATATCTTTGGAAATAAAATTTCTTGTAGGAAATAAAATTTTCTACAAAACATAAAAGACAAAAAATCGCTCTATCTTGCTTTCTTTTTGAGATATTTTTAAAAAATGTTTTAAAATGGTGCCAATTTCTTTTTTATTTTTTTAATATATCTCGAGTGGTAAGAAAAATACACTAAGGTTTCGAATAACCTTTTTGTAGGAAATAAAATTGTCTTCAAAACATAATATATGTAAAATCGCTCTATCCTGTTTACTTTTTTGAGATATTTAAAAAAATGTAAAAATAGGTAGGAGTTTTTTTTTATTCTTTTAATAAATCTCGAAAAGTAAGGAAAATACAATATCTTTGGAAATAAACTTTTTTGTAGGAAATAAAATTTTCTACAAAACATAAAAGACAAAAATCGCTCTATCTTGCTTTCTTTTTGAGATATTTTAAAAAATGTTTTAAATGGTGCGAATTTGTTTTTTATTTTTTTAATATATCTCGAGTGGTAAGAAAAATACACTAAGGTTTCGAATAACTTTTTGTAGGAAATAAGATTGTCTTCAAAACATAATATATGTAAAATCGCTCTATCCTGTTTACTTTTTGAGATATTAAAAAATAATTTAGAAAAAGGTAGGAGATTGTTTTTTATTTTTTTATTGTATTTTGAAAAGTAAGGGTTATACATCGTTTAAAAATTTCGTAAAATCTTTGTAAATAACCTTTTTTGTAGGAAATAAAGTTGTTTAAAAAACATAACATATGTAAAATCGCTATATCTTGCTTACTTTTTAAAATATTTAAAAAAATGTAAAAAAAGGTGGGAGTTTGTTTTTTATTCTTCTAATATATCTTGAAAAGTAAAGGAATTACAATATCTTTGTAAATAACCGTCTTTGTAGGAAATAAAATTCTCTACAAAACATAAAAGACAAAAATCGCTCTATCTTGCTTTCTTTTTGAGATATTTTAAAAAATGTTTTAGAAGGTTTGAATTTGTTTTTTATTTTTTTTTAAATATCTCGAGTAGTAAGATAAATAAACTAAGGTTTGAAAGAACTTTTTGTAGGAAATAAAATTGTCTACAAAACATAATATATGTAAAATCGCTATATCTTGCTTACTTTTTAAGATATTTAAAAAATGTAAAAAAAGGTAGGAGTTTGTTTTTTATTCTTTTAATATATCTCAAAAAGTAAAGGAATTACAATATCTTTGCAAATAACCGTCTTTGTAGCAAATAAAATTTCTCTACAAAACATAAAAGAAAAAAATCGCTCTATCTAGCTTTCTTTTTGAGATATTTTAAAAAATGTTTTAGAAGGTTTTAATATGTTTTTTATTTTTTTAAAATGTCTCGAGTAGTAAGAAAAAATACAATAAGTTTTCAAAGAACTTTTTTGTAGGAAGTAAAATTGTTTAAAAAACATAACATATGTAAAATCGCTCTATCTTGCTTACTTTTTAAGATATTTTAAAAAATGTAAAAAAATGGTGAGAGTTTGTTTTTTATTCTTTTAGTATATTTTGAAAAGTAAAGGAATTACAATATCTTTGTAAATAACCGTCTTTGTAGCAAATAAAATTGTCTACAAAACATAAAAGACAAAAATCGCTCTATCTTGCTTTTTTTTTGAGATATTTTAAAAAAAATGTTTTAGAAGGTTTGAATTTGTTACGTCTCGAAAAGAGATTTCACGAGTGGCCGCTGTCACCAGTTCTTACTTGAAGAGTAAGAACGAATTTAGAGATTTCTCAACCGGTCACGACCTAGAAGTCGTTTACTCCGATAAGAGAAGGAAAGTCAATGCCTGTATTTGGGTCAGCCTGCTTATCCAGTACTTTACCCGGGATAGGCTTTACTCGCGGATACCGGAGCGTCAGACGTCAATATGTCAAAGAAAACTCAACCCTAGATGTTAACCAAATCTTCAATTCTTACCTGGTTTCCGGTGCTGGCCAATGGGAGATGCAATCCAAATATGCTGACTGAAATTGGCGTTTGAAGGAAGGGTGCAGTTGTTAAATCACAATCACAATGTAGAATAACAATATAGTATATTTTTAAATTTAAATTTAGATTTAAATTGTTACACAATAAAAACCCTGTTGCACACACACACACATTATTAATGAACAATGTTAACGGAATATTAATTTGGTAACAAATAAAGTACTTAGGCTTGCAAAGATTTATGATAACAATAATAACTAAGAATAAAATGTTCGAAGAAAATGACTAAGTTCTATTAAACAAGAGAGAGAGAACTTAGTAACAAAATTTAAATGAACTGATTGTAAATCAGGCTAAGTCAAAATACCAAGTTAATATTCATAAACCGTTGATAATCGAAACAGGTCACACACGATATTTAACAAACACAAGATTTGGATACACGCAGTAGTAGATTATTATAATAATAATTAAAATCAAAACTAGACGAATATTAGACAAACTTAAGACACGTACTCAATAATTATATAAGGTGGACTTTGTAAGTACACTTGGAGTACAAGAACAAAACTTAAGACAAATTTTTGTCACGTACTAAATGATTATATAAGATGGACTTATAAATGGACTTAGAAAATTATTACAAAACTAGAACTCTTAGAAAATCTTAGACACGTAGTCAATTACTGTATATGGTGGACCAATAAACACACTCGATATAATGGTGGACTGACTTCATGGACGAACGTAGCATCGCAAGAAGCGTCCGTTTCGGAAGAGTGGGAGTACCTCCCACTTACGCAAAAATGCTTCCTCCATTACTGACTTCCACACCGTGAGACCCAAGTCAAGGAGAAGAATTCGCTGACAAAAATATTAGTTACTATCAAGCGCGAATTCTTCGAAGAGAAATAGGTATTACTTACATTGGAATTTTATCAAGCGCGAATTCTTCGAAGAGAAATAAGTATTACTTACATTGGAATTTTATCAAGCGCGAATTCTCCGAAGAAAGATAAGTGTCAGTTACATTGGAATGTTATCAAGCGCGAGCTCCTGGAACTGCGCCGTCAGCAAAAATGCACGTGCAGACAGAATATGAGTAACGAATATAATATAATAAAGTATGAATATTTTATGCACATTGAAATAATAATTTAAAAGCAACCATTCCAATATAACGTCGACCGATTAGTCAGTACTGGAAGAACGCAATGTCGGTATTACCGACATTTACTTATCGACTAAACTAGTTACCGACCGACACTGTCGGTAATGCAGATTTCTCTATGAACGACAATGGATTCTCAATACTCCAATTTATCCATTCTACAAAATACAATTTATCGATGGTCGTTCATAGGAAATACAGAATTATCTTTACAAAGAATAATAACAATATGGAAAAGAAAAGCATAATTACCAAATATTTAAGTATATATAGCGTGAAAATAAGGTACATTAGCGCGAACGAAAATGATCTATTATAATTGATCTAATAACTAATGTACATACAAAGTATCGAATTTATATACTAAAACAAACAGTATGAGATATATGTATATATATAAAAAGAAAAATTTTTCTCGCAGGGTTTACATAGTACTTATAGAACTATTTTCACGCAAAATTATACAAACTAAAGTTTAACAAATTACCTTTACGCAAAAATTAGACAGACTAATAATATTCAAATACGACAGAGTTTACCAAATTTAGAACTTTTGGGTGTAGTGCACGAAATTCGAATTTAGACGTCTCTGAACGTGACACCTCCCCCCTTAAGAAGAAGAACCATGGGATTTACTCCCGTGGTCTTCGCAACGAACGAAATTTCTGAGTGATTTCGTCATCCATATGAAATTAAACCCGCTTACCAGGTGTGTTTTCTGTCTGGCAGCCTCTCGAATCCAAGGTAGGTTGGGTGGCCCCGGAGTTACCGCTTGAAGGTTCTGGTGTCTCCGTGCGCACCGACTGAAGTTCAATTCCATTGTCCGAATTTTGAGTGGGCCGAGCATCCTTCCCGCGCCCCAAATGGAGGAGTAGGCTCGTGATTGAGCCCCAAACTGCACCCAACATATGTAAACTCCAACCATAAACTGTGTGCAGGGCGTACCCCCGAAGAACAGAGTCTATTATCAGTTTCACTACTTTAAAAATAAGCACGATTCCAAGAATAGCAGAACTGACGGTTCCGAATTTCAATAGACCGTTCCAAAGTTTAGAGGTCACACTTTCTGCTAATTCACTAACACCCTTTTCACCCACAAAATCCACAAGATTTAACGTGTCAACTTTCACTTTATGTCCAGCTGCTCCTCTCGCGATAGTGTTCAAAATAGACGGTTGCTCAACGGGGAACATTACATGGTCCCGGAGATCGTCAAATCCGCCTGTGTATAAATCCCACTAGTCGCGAGCGATCCCGCATCGATGTACCTCCGGACCACATCCGTGTCTGGCAGTAGAATCTGGGGATCCTTTACGTATGTAGGCTTTGGTAGCAGCTGATACCAGGTTCCCTCTAACAAATATTCCTGTGGCAGTAGTGCGCTGCACGGTACCTCAGTACCTTTTCTAACTAAAATTCTCGACTTTGGTTTTAAATAAACACTTAAATTTTCATATATCACAGGAAGTTCTCTATAACATAATTCCGAATGTCTTATTTTCACTGGAATAGGGGTGCACTTGACAATATGCGCGACTTTACCGGCCACCACCGCCATGTACCCCGGCCTCTTCATGACCGTGTACGCAAAAACATCTGGGAGAATGTTCGCAAATGCCAACGCGTTTCGAATAACCTGTTGTTCTAGGTTGCACTTCTGTTGTAAGATGTTTACATAGAGAGACTCCAGCTGGTCACGGTGGTGCTTCTCAACGTATACGAACTTTGAATTTATATAGGCAAACAAATCCATGTTTTGGGGTGTTATTTTTGCCTTTGACGTAAACGTATGACCACTTGTTGTTTCCATGATAAAAAGTTTGGGATGTTCAGTTGTGACCAGAGTATACCCGCAAATGTGGAGCTCGTTTTTACCCATCAACGCGAAGGCAGTGTCTCCCTCCGTCACCGAGTACATTGTTGTAATATGTGAGATTGCGATTGATGACGTCACTTTGGTGGCGGATCCCTCATACAGTGCCGTATATCGTTCAAAATTACACGACGAACCGGGAACAACTGTCCAAAATGCACAACCGTTTTCGTCTGTAAAACGCGTTCCTTCTGAAAAAGTGCACGATATATGTCCCCTAAGAGAAATCAAGTTCTCACCACTTTTCACTATTCCCGTGTATATTCTAATGTCTGTGCGCACTACACTTTGAACAACCACACTGTCCCACGTACTGTCGGTATCCGAATATTGGGTGCCTTGACACCTACCGTCGGTGGTAATAGAACCCGCTACCGTAACACTTCGAAAGTCTGTCGAGTTAACACGTAGTCCACTAATCTGTGTGAATGAGTTCAATGAAAGTGTACCGGTATTTATCATACTCTTACAAACGTTCGAAGACACTTCAAGTAAATAAATGCGGCGACCGTTATGAACCGCCGAGATATGCGAACTCATTCCACAGTAATAAATTGTTCTGTCTATTTCCACTCTGCACTGATATACGCGCACATTATCATAGTCTGTCAGCTGTAACAGCTGCACGTACGTCACCGACTTGTTGGGCGATGACACGGGTAGATTACACTCCCCGGTCTCCAGCAATGATACCGTGCTGATGTTGGCAGAATTTCCACCACAGTCGTAACCCAAGAGAGCGAAGGCCGTCGTGACGCAACAAAGGATGACGTAGCAAACCTTGGAATTCATCCTTCCTGGTGATAATGTACAGTCAGTGGCAAAACAAATATGTTAGCAAAATATTTTAATATACAAATATTTACGAAAGAAGACTACCTTTTAGATTTCGACAATTTTAGCTAATCTTTATGAACAATCTTACTTTTACCTTTATAACTAATTTTGATGTTATTTTTGGGTAGCACTTCTAGGACCTGGTGGGGACCAGTATATTGGTTTCCCAATTTAGACGTTGGCTGTTTCAAAAGATAGACATCCTGACCAACTTTAAGCTTTTGACCTCTAGCATTTTTATCATAATAATATTTAGATTTAATTTTAGCTCCCACCAAGTTCTGTCTTGCCGCCTTTTGTGCGGTTCTTATTTTATTAACTAAATCCAAATAATATTCTAAGTAGGTATCTTCTAAATTGATTCCAGTTATAACATCTACTGATGGCACATTTGCCTGTTTACCAAAAACCAATTCATGAGGGGTGAATCTTGTTCCCTCATGCGTGCTAGTATTATAAGCGAGCATTGCATGGGTGAGCCACTTATCCCACTCGCTTCTTTTATTAATATAATGTTTTAAATATTCAATAAGGACAATATGAGAACGTTCCAAAGATCCGTTCGATTGCGGATGAAATGCAGTGGTTTTAATCTGCTTACAATTATATTGTTTTGATATCGCCCTTAGTAAAGAACCTGTAAAATTTGTGCCCTGGTCTGTCAAAATTGATCGTGGAGCCCCGAAAATATTACAAAAGTTATGAACTAGACCTTCTGCGATGTCGACGGACGTAATTGATTTTAGAGGTACCGCAATGAAATATTTTGTTAGTGCATCCTGAATAGTGAGTACATATTTATTACCCATCTTTGTCTCCTGTAACGGGCCCACGATGTCCATGGCAATCTTGTCGAATGCCGCTCCTGGCGTATCGGTTAATATCATTGGCTCTTTGGATTTAATTCTAACTAATTTCTTAATTTGACAACTTTCACAAATATTTATAAATTCTTGAATATCTTTTTTCATATTTGGCCAATGATATTTTTGTCGAATACGATTATACGTTTTTGTCACACCTTTGTGACCACCGATAGGCGAGGAGTGGCATTTCGCTATAATGTCCTCCCTCTTTTCCGTCTCTGGAATAGATACTTCATTATTACAAACAACTATTTTACAGTTTTCATTTTCGAATGTATTAATAATTTTTCTCAAGATTCGTAACCATGAAATTCCGTCCAAACCTTGGGTCCTCGAGATGCTGACTGATGTTAACCCAAGCTCGCGTGTGACGGATAGCAAAGACCCAATAGCATCAACCAGCGTTTCAAATTTAGTGGCATTTATTGCCCGTTCTTTAATGGGGATCGCGATTAGCTTATATTTGCCGAATTTCACCACTTTAGCGCGTCCCAGCACCAGTTCTTCAAATTTCGAAAGCTTATGTATTTTTCTTAAAGTCTTTGCCCCTTCGTCACACGGAGTTCCGACTAGATCTGTAAAAAAAACTAAATTATCGTGTCTTAAATTTAGCGAATCTCTTGTGACTCCTACATTGTCTGTTAGCATTCTTAAATGCGTGTTATGTTCGGTCTCAGTCTGCGGGGAGTAAAGTCTGTCATACGCGGATGAGTCATCCGTATCGTCGACGTCAGAGCCTTCATCGTCCGTTACCGTCCCTGTAACTGGATCGACTGTATCAGATGACGATGAAGTAAGACCAGTCACTCTGTCAGCTGTCTCGTTGACGTCACAGTCCCCGTCGTCGTCCGCAGTTTGTCTAATGTCAAATTTAGTAAGACTGTCGTCCGAATCGAACATATTTATTGGGAGAATGTTTTTACTCTCCACCGGATTTCGCGACAACGCATCTGCGTTCGAATTTGCAGTTCCAGATTTGTATACGATTTTGAATGTATATTCTGCCAATTTAAGACCCCACTTAACAAGTCTAGATGTAGGATCCTTTACTGATTTCAACCATACTAACGGCCTATGATCGGTTACCAGAACAAACTCTCTGCCGTACAAATATGGCCTAAAATAACTTGTCGCGTAAACTATTGCCAAAAGCTCTCTTTCAATTGTGGAGTAATTTCTTTCAGCCTGATTCAAAATTCGCGAACAGTAGGAAATAGGCAGATCCTTTCCAACAGGACCCTGGCTCAACACGGCACCGATTGCATAGCCGGATGCGTCCGTCGTTACGTTAAAAGGCAACTCAAAATTTGGATACTGCAAGATTGGTTCTTTACACAAGGAATCACGTAACGAGCAAAAAGCGTTTTCCTGGGCATTCTCCCAGCAAAACAAAACATCCTTTTTCAACAAATCCGTTAGTGGTTTGGCGACTTTAGAGAAGGCAGGAATAAACCTTCTATAATAACCGGCGAGTCCTAAAAATTGACGAACTGATTTTGCTTTCCTCGGACGCGGAAATTCACGGACTGCCTCTAATTTCTTTGGGTCCGTTTTTACACCGTCTTCCCCAATAATGTGTCCTAAATAAATTACCTCCCGTCTCAGAAATTCGCATTTGTCGGGCTGTAAATTCAAATTTGCTTGACGAGAGTCTGCGAGCGAGCTTACCAATTTTTATCTCATGCTCGTTAAGTGAACTTGCATAATGAACGACATCGTCCAAGTAAACAAACATTTCTTCGCCTTGTAAACCGGTCAAGACATGATCCATCAACCGTTGAAAGGTTGCTGGTGCGTTTTTCAAGCCAAAAGGCATTCTACAAAATTCGAAATGACCATACGGGGTCGAGAACGCTGTCTTTTCGCGGTCATCCGGATGCATTCTAATTTGGTGAAATCCAGATTTCAAATCGAAAGTAGAAAAATATTTAGCCGCGCCGAGATGATCCAAAATTTCGGTGATGTTGGGCAAAGGATATGCATCACCTACTGTTTTTTCATTAAGATTCCGGTAATCGATCACCATGCGCAATTGTTTATTACCTTTTGAATCCGCCTTTTTAGGAACAATCCATATAGGAGAATTATATGGAGAGATGGACGGCTTAATTATCCCGTCAACTAACATTTCTGAAGTCTGTTTCCTAATTTCTTCCTCGTGAACCGGGGGAAATCGATATTGTTTAGTATGCACGGGAACGTTATCAGCTGTTATTATTTTATGTTCCAAAACATTGGTGCTCCCCAATTGTTCACCTGGCAAATGGAAGATATCGGCGTTTAACTCAATTAATTTTGAAACAGATTTTGCCTCTTCCGTATTCAGATGATCAAGGCGTAAGAGGGATTTCACGGATTCAACCCTGGAGGGTGAGGAAGGTGACTCGGAATTCGAAACATCTGATTTTGGAATTGGATCAGCGGAGTTGGAGGCAAATATTGTATGAATATTGCGTAGGAAACCGGATGGATCAGAGGTATTGGATGCTGAATTCAGAAGAGTACCAATACTATAATCCAATAATTCTACTTTAGGAATTGTCAAATCAACGGATTCAAAAGTCGTATTCGTTACTTTAATATACGCCTTTCCGTTTACGTTCCTAACTAAAGCCTCTCCTGCAAAAACTCCGGGCTGAAGATTCAAACGAGGGACATATCCCTCTGTAGTTTCGACATTATTAATATGAATAGAGCAAATTTTTGACATACGAGACGGAATATTAATTCTCTCCTCTTCTATAAATGAGATTACCTTTTTCCGAAATCTGAGGCATCTATTCTCATAGTCAACCAGAGCTGACCTTGACCTCAAGAAATCATTTCCCAAAATACCGTCCGTCTCGACAGGAAAATCATTCCTAACCAAATGAAATTTTACATACTCCCCGAACATGCAAATATTAGTAGATCCAAGGGTCAAATGACCACCGGGGGAAATTCCCACTAAATGTAAAATTTCAGACTTATTTATTTTAAGGTCCATTTGTAATTTATTAATCTTAATCAAATTTACTTGTGCGCCAGTGTCAATTAACAACGTCACGGTACCCGTCAGCTGTTTTGAGGTACACGTGACAAGCGGAGCGGAGACCGTTGGTTCATACATTATTTTTCTGATGTCGACGGTCCTGCTTTTGCCGTCGGACTTGGTGGACGCGGACCCGGAGGGGGAACCCGACGCGGTCCGTTACCGGCTTACCCTCCCCCGTTTCCCGCCACGCGTTTATTTTCGATGTATTTCAATTTCCTACAGTCAGCTTTAAAATGACCAAAATTTTTGCAATAATTACATCGTTTCCGAAATGAACCCCTAACGTTTCGAGGAGAATTACTTCTACTTCCGCTCGGTTCACTGCGATCTTTCCCTTTACTATTCTTTTTCCAACAATAGTTTTCACTATGTCCGTTCTTTCCACAAAAGTTGCATACCACAACCTGTCTAATCACCCTTACTTTTGGGTTACTGTCTTTAACGACCGACAACTTGTTCCTAGCCGCATCAGCCTGTATCTGTTTATCGATTTTTAAAAGACAAACCAACGCTGAGCTAAAATCGTGATATTTTTCAAAACGCAATGATGTGCGATACTCAGGAGAAAGGCCTCTTATAAAGGCGTCTAAACCCTCCTCCTCTATTTTTCGTTCTACGGAGCGTTCCAATCTACCCAACTGCTTCGATTCTTCGTCAATGATCGACTGCGTCAAATCACGGATTCTACTAAAATAATCAAGGACGTGTTCTCCTGGTTTCTTAAATTCGGTTGCCAATTGTCCGCGATAGTAATTTGCGCCGTACGATGGTAAGAACGCGTCTTTCAAACGTTCAATTAACTGTTCAACTCGAGTTACTTTTATATGCTTAATAACGACGTAAGCATGCCCACCTAACTTTGAGATCAACGATCTAGTCAACGAGTTTTCTAATTCGTCAGAATAATTTTCGGGCAACGAATCGAGAGCCCTCTTACATGCTCTCGCGAACTGGTTTACGGAAATATTTTGACCGTCAAACTTCGGAACCCCCTCTGTAATTTCACGAATTTTAATCGACGGGCAACCGCTTCGCGGTTGTGGGGTCGGCGGTCGCGAGGAGGCCAATGTACTCCTCAGTAACTCGTTCTCTCGCCTAAGGCGATTCATTTCCAAATTATAATAATCCATATCGTCGACGGGCGTTATCGAACGTCTTCGCGCGGGAACTGGGCGAGGCGACCCGCCTCGGGAGACACCGGGCGTCCGGGATACTGTGATAAATGAATCCACCGGAGTACGCGTCCTCTCAAATCCTCGGAAGTCGCCCGAATATTCATCATCTGATCTTTGATTCTCTCCTCCCCCAATCTCTAATCTGCACTCTCTTCGCGCTAGTTCCCGCCTTTGTGCTTCGATTTCTGATTCCCTCTTGTCTAGTTCTTCCTGTCTTTTAAATATTTCTATCTGAACTTTGCCTAACTGCTCTTGAATCAGCATTATATCTTCCATCTTCCGTCTGATTTCGCTTTCCTTATCCAAAATTTCCCTACTAATTCCAATTGGAGATTCTGCTCCAGCGCGTGCGCGTTCCGATGCCATTTCAAATTGTAATAGTTTAGTTTAAACAATCAAACAAAACAAAAAACAAAACCTATACGAAACAATCCGAAAGTCCAAGTAAGTAAACCGTAGCAAATATCCGACAAACTACGAGTATCGCGAGGTGACCAAACCGTATTGTTGGGCTATCCCACCGCTGTCACCAATTTTTTGTGTTACTTGTTACGTCTCGAGAAGAGATTTCACGAGTGGACGCTGTCACCAGTTCTTACTTGAAGAGTAAGAACGAATTTAGAGATTTCTCAACCGGTCACGACTTTGCAGTCGTTTACTCGGATAAGAGAAAGAAAGTTAATGCCTGTTTTTGGGTCAGCCTGCTAATCCAGTACTTTACCCGGGATAGGCTTTACTCGCGGATACCGGAGCGTCGGACGTCAATATGTCAAAGAAAACTCAACCCTGGATGTTAACCAAATCTTGAATTCTTACCTGGTTTCCGGTGCTGGCCAATGGGAGATGCAATCCAAATATACCGACTGAAATTGGCGTTTGAAGGAAGGGTGCAGTTGTTAAATCACAATCACAATGTAGAATAACAATATAGTATATTTTAAAATTCAAATTAAGATTTAAATTGTTACACAATAAACACCCTGTTGCGCACACACACACAATTATTAATGAACAATGTTGACGGAATATTAATTTGGTAATAAATAAATGACTTAGGCTTGCAAAGATTTATAATAGCAATAATAATTAAGAATAAAATGTTCAAAGTCAATGACTAAGTTCTATTAAACAAGAGAGAGAGAACTTATTAACAAAATTTAAATAAATTGATTGTAAATCAACCTGAGTTAAAAATACCAAGTTAATATTCATAAATCGTCGATAATCGAATAAGATCACACCAGGCAAATGCGTTCAACTCACGAACACACGATTTAGGATATACGCAGTAGTAGATTAATATAATATTACTTAAAATCAAAACTAAACGAACATCAGACAAACTTAAGAAACGTACTCAATAATTATATAAGGTGGACTTTATAAGTACACTTGGAGTACTAGAACAAAACTTAAGACAAATTTTTGACAAGTACTAAATGATCATATATGGTGGACATATAAATGGACTTAGAAACTGAGTACAAAACTAGACTACTCTTAGACAAATCTTAGACACGTACTCAATTACTGTATATGGTGGACTTTTCTCCCTCTTTTTTTATACACTATAATTAAGGTGGACTGACTTCATGGACGAACGTAGCATCGCAAGAAGCGTCCGTTTCGGAAGAGTAAGAGTACCTCCCACTTACGCAAAAATGCTTCCTCCACTACTGACTTCCACACCGTGAGACCCAAGTCAAGGAGAAGAATTCGCTGACAAAAATATTAGTTACTATCAAGCGCGAATTCTTCGAAGAGAAATAGGTATTACTTACATTGGAATTTTATCAAGCGCGAATTCTTCGAAGAGAAATAAGTATTACTTACATTGGAATTTTATCAAGCGCGAATTCTCCGAAGAAAGATAAGTGTCAGTTACATTGGAATGTTATCAAGCGCGAGCTCCTGAAACTGCGCCGTCAGCAAAAATGCACGTGCAGACAGAATATGAGTAACGAATATAATATAATAAAGTATGTATATTTTATGCACATTGAAATAATAATTTAAAAGCAACCATTCCAATATAACGTCGACCGATTAGTCAGTACTGGAAGAACGCAATGTCGGTATTACCGACATTTACTTATCGACTAAACTAGTTACCGACCGACACTGTCGGTAATGCAGATTTCTCTATGAACGACAATGGATTCTCAATACTCCAATTAATCCATTCTACAAAAATACAATTTATCGATGGTCGTTCATAGGAAATACAGAATTATCTTTACAAAGAATAATAACAATATGGAAAAGAAAAGCATAATTACCAAATATTTAAGTATATATAGCGTGAAAATAAGGTACATTAGCGCGAACGAAAATGATCTATTATAATTGATCTAATAACTAATGTACATACAAAGTATCGAATTTATATACTAAAACAAACAGTATGAGATATATGTATATATATAAAAAGAAAAAATTTTTCTCGCAGGGTTTACATAGTACTTATAGAACTATTTTCACGAAAAATTATACAAACTAAAGTTTAACAAATTACCTTTACGCAAAAATTAGACAGACTAATAATATTCAAATACGACAGAGTTTACCAAATTTAAAACTTTTGACTGTAGTGCACGAAATTCGAATTTAGACGTCACTGGACGTGACACTTGTAGTTTTTGAGATATTTTTAAAAAAGTAAAAAAAGGTTGGAATATGTTTTTATTTTTTTAATATATCTCGAAAAGTAAGGGGAGATACAATATATTTGATTATAACCTTTTTTGTAGGAACCAAGAATTGTCTACAAAACATAATATTTGTAAAATCGCTCTATCTTGCTTAGTTTTTGAGATATTTTTTAAAAAGTAAAAAAATGTTGGAATTTATTTTTTGTTTACTAACATATCTCTCGAAAAGTGAGAGATAATACAATAGTCTTTGTATATAACCTTTTTTGTAGGAAATAAAATTGTCTAAACAAACCACAATATTTGTAAAATTGCTCGATCTAGCTTAGGTTTTGAAATAGTTTTTAAAAAAAGAAAAAAAAGGTTGGAATTTGTTTTTTTTTTTTAAATATATTTCGAAAAGCAATAAAAATACAACATTTTTGTATAAAACATTTTTGTAGGAAATAAAATTGTCAACAAAACACAATATTTATAAATATCGCTCGATCTAGCTTAGTTTTTAAGATATTTATAAAAAAGTAAAAAAAGGTAGGAATTTGTTTTTAGTATTTTTAATAATATCTCGAAAAGTAATAGAAATACAAT
>NW_028300969.1:0-31679 GCF_049000335.1 Polistes dominula | reverse complement strand
GTTTTTGAGCTATACGGCTGAAAAAATATGGAAATTATCAAAAAAATGCGTACAGCACTGTGGGCAAAGTAAAAAAGTTCTCAACCACTGGGAAAGGGGTGAAAAAAAATTAAAAACTACCCCAAAATACGATTTTTGGATTATATGTTGAAAATATCAAAAAAGGTTTTAAATAAAAAGTTGTAGAGCATAAAATTTTAGGCCTATCTATATTAGACCATTTTTCCCCTAAAACGCACCCTTTCACCCCTACGACGGTTCAAAGTACTCAAAAAATGAAAATTCAATAAAAAATATAAAAATTGGACTTTTTTTAATTTTTTTTTTTAATTATCTTTAAAAAACTACAAAGAACAATCGTAGGGAAACAAAAAATTTTTTTTTTTCATCCCTTCTATTAAAAATCAAGGGGTGAAAACGGTTTTTGCTCGATATTTCGCTTAAAACGGGTTATTTAAAAAAATTTTCTTTTTCATATGAATTTTTAATTTATTTTTTAAATTTTGGTGTTGAATTTATATTTATAAATATTTACCTGTAGGAAATATCCCAATTTAAAGACAGGTAATTACTCCCTTAGTCCTACGACTTTGTAGAAAGAAACAGAAAATGAAGCTATCCTGCTCTTACTCATTGTGACGTAGGTCGCCATGGCACGCATGCGCAAACTCTTAGTTTACATGCGTGCAAGAGAGATAGTCAACCTATGTTAGTTTCGTCCAAATGTAAACAGTATAACGCGTTAAAATACTTTTTCTTAAATATATTCTCTTTTTCTTCTATATTCTCTATATAAATTAAAAATTCATATGAAAAAGAAAATTTTTTTAAATAACCCGTTTTAAGCGAAATATCGAGCAAAAACCGTTTTCACCCCTTGATTTTTAATAGAAGGGATGAAAAAAAAAATTTTTGTTTCCCCTACGATTGTTCTTTGTAGTTTTTTAAAGATAATTAAAAAAAAAAAATTAAAAAAGTCCAATTTTTATATTTTTTATTAAATTTTCATTTTTTGAGTACTTTGAACCGTTGTAGGGGTGAAAGGGTGCGTTTTAGGGGAAAAATGGTCTGATATAGATAGGCCTAAAATTTTATGCTCTACAACTTTTATTTGAAACTTTTTTTGATATTTTCAACATATAATCCAAAAATCGTATTTTGGGGTAGTTTTTAATTTTTTTCACCCCTTTCCCGGTGGTTGAGAACTTTTTTACTTTGCCCACAGTGCTGTACGCATTTTTCTGATAATTTCCATATTTTTTCAGCCGTATAGCTCAAAAACCCGATTTCAGGGCTATTTTGACTGGACTATTAGCTGACCGCTCGGGTAGATCTACCCTTTTTCAAAAATAGTCGGTTGCCGACCGCTCGGGTAATTCTTCCCTTTTCATCTGAGGAACGCTTCTTTCTTTGTAGAGCTTATTTATATAGGGTACAACATATAATAAAATGCATCAATTTTTGAAATTGTTTATTGCTCATTATTACGGCTCTTTATTTTTGGGATTTCCGATGGAGTCTTTGCCAGCTATAAAATTATTTTCTAAAACACTACTTCAGATAAATGCGCGGTGGAGAGCGCAGTTTGGCTTTCTCGAGCGCGGTGGAAACTGTAGAGGTCTCTGTGAGGCGTTCGGTCGGCTAAGTGTTAACTTCTCCTCATACTTCCACGCTCTCTTCGCTGCTCTTGTTCCCAATTTATCTCTTTTTCCTTCTTCTTTTACCATGTATCCTAGTGTCCTCCAGTCTACCCTAATGTCCACCTCAAGTACCTTTCCTGTACCCCCTCGATCTCTTTCCTCTCCTCCCACCCCAATATCTCCGCTCCGTAGCTTAACACCGTCCACACCAGTGTGTCAAAAAGCCACAACCTCCTCCTCTATATTATTAATTGTAATATTTGCGTATTTAAGAAACTTATATACTAATTTTTCAATAAAATAAAAACATTTTTAAGATGTTGAACGCCCAGCGTGAATCGGTGGAGCTTACCACGGGTCCCAAATTCGAGACCCGTAGTGTACACAGTTCGATAAGCTGAGGGAGCGATACGATTCAATACATTTTTTAGATTTTTCGTTGTTCAGATCTTTATTTAGACGAGAGTATTTAGAAAGATATGTTTGTGGTCCAAAGAATAAAGACGAGATATGTTATAAATAATAAGGGTCTCGAAGTGTGTCAGGATATAGAGTTGAAAAAACATTTCTAGAGAATATCTCTATTCGATCTCTCATTGCATTTTACCAGAACCTTCGTTCTGTCCAGCAGTATTTTCCATATGTTTTTCGTAACGTCTTTATTTCGTTTATCCTAATATGTTTGTTAGCAGC
This sequence comes from Polistes dominula, assembly GCF_049000335.1. Lineage (NCBI taxonomy): Eukaryota > Metazoa > Arthropoda > Insecta > Hymenoptera > Vespidae > Polistes > Polistes dominula. The sequence goes on along the minus strand of NW_028300969.1, from coordinate 29,346 downwards.
GCAAGAATATAGATGAAAACAGGAAATTGAAAACCATAAGGTAAGTCGGGGGAATATGCCACAGCTAACACAAAAAATCAATCTAAAAAGTACATAAATAAATTTAATGAAACCTAAATACGTGGATTTAATAAACATGGCCTCTATTTATTATTCGCACAAAAACAATAATCTAAATATTTATTTATTTATTAATTAGTAAGAATAAATTAGTGCGTGTTGAAAGTTGCATATTCCCCACATGTATGGCTAATATGCCACTTACCCAAAAAAGAATTTAATTTCATATAAATGTAAGATTCGTGAAAAAAACTGGACCGCTGGACTGACTGGACCGGGACTCGAACCACGGATCTTTCGCTTTCCGGGCGACTGCTCTTTAACCAATTGAGCTATCCAGGGCCCACCGACTAGTTCCCTTCCACGAATGCTTATCAAGTTTGGCATGGAGGCGTTCGTCCCACATAAATATCACAAATAACTCGTAATTGAATACTTTTACAATGTAACAAATATAATTTCGATTAACTACCTTAATAATTATAATAAATAACTTCAAAAAAATGAGATAACAATAATAAATTTGACAAATTTTATGATTTACATATAGGGCAAGTTTCACTTTCACAACAAGTTTCGTGCATCCATTTTTCACATTTGCCACATTGCACCCAATCGCATTTCAGTCCTTTCTTACTATAAAAACTTATGTGGCACACAGGACAAAAGTCTCCACTGGCATATTATCCCAACTCATTTTGTGGCATTTTTCCTTGAATGCACAAAAAAATGTTAAAGTAAAAAAAAAAGAAAAATCTTACTTATTATGTTTTTAAATCAGTGTCGTTATGAAATATTATTAATTCTACACAATATACAAAAACTCGTTTTAAGAAAAACATATAAATATGATAGAAAATAAACATTAAAGTTACAGAAAATTTTAGATTCTCACCAAATTTATCCAACTATGTCTAGAAAGCAACTGAAAACTACGTTGGTATACTGTATTATTTATGCAGTATGGTCAGCTGTACATAATAAACACCTCAATCTTGCTCCTATTGGTATCTACTTATAATTATAGGAGATATAGCAAAGTGGCATATTCCCCGCATTGGCATATTCCCCCGACTCACCTTACTAACAACAAATATTTTATACCTGAGTTTCAAAAAAAGGATTATTTATATTTACTTAATTTCTGACGAATTATATTTCCTTTGATAAACATCCTACGATTTTGGTGTCTATTCATAACTATCGCATTCAGTATTCCATTTTTATTGCTTGAATTTGGAAAAGTGTACTTTTTATTAACTATTCCACCCAGAGACCATACCGGTGACCTTTATTATATATGGTAATAATATTATAATAAATAAATTCTACAATTATCTTACTCTTGAAACTGTGCATTCGTCTCATTCTCTCGAATACGTATGTATTATACATACGTATACATGATATTATGAATTTTTGTATTTTCCTATTTTATTTTTCATATTTCCTGATTTTTAATTTTATACAGGAAAGAGAAATAAAGTTATTACATAAAAATTGTTTTTTATATATCTTTTTTCGTATCTTATTCATTTATAAAAACATCTCGCATTTTCTATCGCTCAATTTATCATCACACATGCATGTACGCGTACGCACAAAGTAGTTTTTATACTCTTAAGATTCTTGTTTCTACATGCTTGATTTTTATATACATTGCTTGCCTGATCTGTATTTACCCACTTCTCCCACCACTGAATTTAAACGTTCCTCTCAAAATCTTTTACTTTTTGTATGACTTGTAAATTGCTGGTAACCTCCATAATGAAGTTTCACTTTAAAAAATCGCTATCTTAAATTTAAGCTCCTGGTTCTGAATAGTCATCTTTGAGTTTGTCTCATATGTTATTTATTTTTTGTCTACAGAAACAAAAACAGACACAAAATCACAGTGGACAGAGGAGAGCATTATCATGGAAAGACAAATTACTTTATTATACATTAAATAACATTTCATAATACACAATTCGTCATTTCGTTTAACATTTTGTGAGAACAATTTGCTATTAAATGATATTTATGTATATTTAATTCTTTACTTGATTTTGTAAATCAAAATAGAAAATTAATTTTTTTATTGTACAGAGTGTAACAGAGTTTTTTATACAGTATATGTATATTCTATATACTATATATATTACAATATATTAGTTACAATATATATATATTCTAACTAATCTTACTTTTGACCCTCATACTTAAGTTCTCCAAATGGTTTAATAACTAAATCACAAATGTGAACACGTTGTGGAGTTCCAATGATATAAATAACGGCATCTGCGATATCACTGGGTTCCAACATGGGTTGATTCATATTCACGTTCGATAAATCAAAATTATTAGCTTTGGTGATATTCGTTGCTACCAATCCTGGACTGATGCCCTATATTTTTAAAATAGATTTTAATTGAACAATAATGCAATATTATGGAAATAATATAAATTTATTTGACTTTATTTACGTTCTCTTATTTTTATTCCATCTGTAACCCTTCATATTTGTATATAGTTTTAAAATTATTTATATATTTTTTCATTTTTTTATAAAAAAAATATATATTCGTAAATTATAAGATTTAATATAGCATATTAATGCTAATATTTATTATATTAATATAAAAATAAATATCAAATATGCGAGTAGAATCCACTATGTTATATACTAGATATATACATATGTATAATAAATTATTATTATACTATTGAGTTGTTTGAAAAGTAATTTCGTTTTACTTTCGTGAAAATGAAGACAATTTTCGCTTCGAGGTTAAACCTAGGTCTTTGAAGTGGGCATAAACAGTTGAATTTGTTAAATTTAACCTCTCACCGATTTCACGTGTTGTTATTTGCCGGCTTGCATCAACTAATGCCTTTATTGTATCAGGAAAAATCGAAATCACTTTCTGAACTACCAAATAATATAATATTTATTTACATTTAAGTATTAATATAATACAGTATAGATTTGTATTAAAAGTTTATATGAAATGATTACTTTTTAAAAAATTTAACAAAATTCACACAATTACAGAAAGTTAATAAATTCTTTGACACATAAATTTGGCATTAACTTACAGAAACTCGTATTTTGCTACCATAAAATTCCTTATGGGTTATCTCGGTAGCAGCACGCGTAGCATGTTTAGATGCTGGGTACAAATTAACAGTCATACCATCGAAAGTTATTATTTCGTGCCCACCAGTACTATCGTTAAAAATTTATATAAATAAATATATTTAAATAATTAAAAATAACGGTATCAAATATTTTTATCTAAATGCAATCTATGATAACAATGAAAAACTTTCATAAAATGCATTATCAAACCTGTTCATATTAACAATATGACCTTCCACATTAGCATCCATCATTATTTTAGCTGCACGTTTGGTACAATCAATGTATCCTAACACATTGGTATTGAATAATTTTTCCCAATCGAGTCTAGACGAATCTAACAAAATAAAAAATTTCGGTTTTTATTTTTCATTTTTTTCAAACAATTTCAAATGTTTAATAATTAAATTCGTACCCATAAATTTCTTGTTAGTTGAAACACCAGCATTGTTCACTAGAATATGAACCACACCCAAATTGTTCTTGACCCATTGAAATGCTTGCTCGATACTTTCAGATTTAGTGACGTCACATTCGACAGCATAAAACTTTCCTTTCCCTTCTTTTCCCTTAACATTTTGCATCTCGGTCTAATCAACAATTTGTATCTTAGTGTTTATTTTAATAATAGAATACGTACGTATATAATGATATAAAAAATATGATAATAACGATAGCAATATTGAGAGATTAATAGTTTTATATGTATAATATGATAATATTTAACATAGTCGATGCATGAAATTTTATTGTTTATTTAAATATTATGTTTTATGTAAACCTCGCAAAGGTAATCTGTGTATGGGTGAGTAAATATTCTAGGTAAACAGTCGAAGGAATAATGTGGAAGGTTCTAGCATCAATAAGTTGTGTATGTGAGTGTGCATTAATAGACATTGAATCTCTTTTTAATATTAAATACATATGTATTGAATATTTTTCAATATTTTGTGCTACTAGAGGTCTTTCTATAAATAAGACTAACGGGCAATGGATAGAAAATAAACGGCTAAATGTAGAAAGTCCTACCAATGAAGAAAACGGAATAAAGTACACGGCCGAAGTAGCAAACAGATTCGCGACCTCAAAGGAAATTGACGAAACGGAGGACAGTACGGTTAAAAAAGGGAAAACATATTCGACGCGATAATTAAATCGGCGGGAGCCACCGTTGGCTTTTATAAAAAGCACAAAAATAAACCATGGTTCGACGAAGAATGCGAGAAAGCCGTTAAAGTCCGAAACGAAGCGTGTATCACTTGGATGACCCAAAACACGGATGAAACCCGAATTTTGCAATATTAGGCAAGTAGCTCATAATTTTTTCAAAAACAGAAAGCGACAGTTCCTAAAACAAAAAGTAGAAGAAATAGACGAAAATTGCCAAAGCAGTAATGCGTCCGTGGTATGTACTTGGGGATAAATAACTTTAGAAAAGGATTCCAAGTTAGTGAAAGATATGAATAATTATTTAAGGGGGTATTCTGGTCTAGAAGCATGGATTTTAGGTACTTTTTCAAGTGCAATAACAAAAAGACGAATAATATTTTCACTATCTATAATGTTACAAGATATTTATTAATATTTCAAGAATACATGAAAAAAAACAAAATAGTGAAAAATTCAAAATTGAAAAAGATATAGGCTGATGAAGTGGGGGGTCTCAAAAAATTGGTGCTCGACGGTTGTCACGATTGCAGCTCTTCTAATAATCCGAAATAAAAAAATAAAAAAGATTATTAATTAAGAATAATGCCGCTATCGTTCGAACTAAAAGAATTGAAAAAATTTTTTTTTTCACTAAATTACGGCTGTCTGAAAAAAAGATACATTATTTTTACCAATTTTTTTTACTGTTCCGAATTTTTTTCAAAATCGTAGAAATTGAAAATTGTTGTAAGAGGTTTGATTAGTACGATAGAGAAATGGATAGAGAAGACTCTCACCAAATGTCAAATAAATCGGTTAAGTAGAACTTGAGATATCATTGCAACCGTGACAAAAAAAAACAGTTTCGAGAAAAACGCGTTCAAAGTTTCGCATAATAAGGGTAGGATATAGGAAGCCGCGTCACTAAAACAGCTATATCTCCAAAAATAATTTGAATTTTGAAAAATCTTCTTAAGGACATATTCTTAAAAGGTTAAGCTTTAAAAATATGAAAAAAAAAATCTATTTTTTCCAATTTCTAGACCAGAATACCCCCTTAATTATGGATGAAATGGGAGTACTAAATACGTGAAAAAATTATTTTGACAGGCTATTGAATCTAGAATTTGAGAACGACCAGGAAATAGAAGGTTGTGAGTTCCATACAATAAAACTTATGATTAACGAATTGACAATTTCAGATGTAAAAAAGCACAATTAAAAAATTACAAAATCACTTGATTTCTAGCGGAGCTAATAAAATAGGGGGGGAGGGGGAAGTAAAATAATAGAAGAAGTCCATAAATTAATTCAATTAATAAGGCCTACCGGTAGTCCTTCATAGTAGCGAAACGTGGTCGCTTACGTTACGGGACGAAAATAAATTTAGGGTCTTTGAAAATAAAGTCCTTCGTAAAATCTTCGGTGCAAAACGCGATGAGGAAACGGGCGAATGGAGAAAACTCCATAACGTAGAATACATCGATTGTATAACAAACCGGACATTATCAACGTCGTAAAATCACGCCGATTAAGATGGGCTGGTCACGTGGCGCGCATGGGGAAGGATCGAACGGCACACAAAATATTGATCGGTATACCGAACGGGAAAAGACCACTAGATAGATCGAGACGTAGATGGGAGGATAATATTAAAAGAGACCTAAAAGAAATAGGATAAGAAGACCGTGAATGGAAGGATCGCTCTCCGGGACGGGAACAATGGCGGGATTTGGTATTTGCGGCAATGAATTTTCGAATTCCTAATGCCAATTAATAATACTAATAATAATAATAATAATAATAATAATAATAATAATAACAAATTATTTCACCAAATTAATATCCACAATATTTTCAATACTCAAGAATTACTACCATCAAAATTGCATAAAGTTCTTTCTTTATGATTAAAATCCATTGAAAAATAAAAACAAAAAAGAAAAGAAGTTTAATCGAAACCTTTACCTGCATTTTATTTTTCCTTCGTGCAAAACCAACCACAACAACATCATGTCGTACAAGAGCTTTAGCTATTGCTAATCCATTTCCACTTGATGCACCAGTAACTATAGCTATTTTACCAGCCCATCGTTGCATTTTGACTTAATTTTCAATCTCGTTTAACAGTCAGAAAAAAATAATCAAAGAACAGAGATAGAGAAAGTTATCTCTTTGAAGTTACTCCCTCGACTGATCACGGCTATCCTCTCGTTTGTTACTTTATTTAACTATGTTACATGATCCCACTTCGAAGTATTTCCACGAAGAGTAGAATCATTATTCAAGGTTACATTGCAAATATAAAAAGGCACGAGAAAAAATATGATGTAACAAGAAAATTGAAGTCCTCCTATATTCGTACTTTGTATTATATTAATTATACGTTGTATAGTAATATCATGCAATCGTGATTAATAATGATTATGAGAGGGGGAAAATGCAATTACTTCACGCAACATTCTTCTTTATTTTTTTTCTCCTTTATATTATACGCATGTATGTTTGCTATATACATATTCGTGTTGATTTGCGTTGATCGTCCAGTGGTTGGCAAACTTTTTCAATCTTTTGCGTCCTTGGTGAATCCAAATTTTTGACGAATATTCATGAATTTTATATTTAAACTTTTTATTTTTTAAAGATTAATTATTTATTTCATCAATAAATATCTAATAATGTTATATAAGCGTTTATTTATTTTTTGTTTATGTCGAATGACAATTGTTTCTTTATTTATATTAGTTTTTTTTTCTCTATTTTATAGATAATCTTTTTTAACATTAATCGTAAATACTAATTTATCGTTTCTATGTGTTTATAAGTGTATTTATATGGATTAAAAATTATAAGTTCATTTATTCTATCATATATAAATTTTACATAGTATTTTAGAGTCCATCTATATTTGTTCACTCTAGTACATTAACATATATTGCTGGAGTTTTTTTTATTTCTATTTATTTTTTATATTCTTTTTTTGAAAAAAACATTTTGCTTTGCAAAATTTTGAAAACAAAACAATGCTCAAATTTACACGAAGAAAAAAAATCATGTGTGCAGATCAAACGTGTTAGAAGTGAAACCTTAAAAAAACTAAGTTTTGAGAGAATGAGACGAATGCACAGTTTCAAGAGTAAGATAATTGTAGGATTTATTTATTAGATTATTATTACCATATATAACAAAGGGCACCAGTATAATCTTTGAGTGGAATAGCTCATAAAAACTACACTTTGCCAAATTTAAGCAATAAAAATGGAATGCTGAATGCGATAGTCATAGATAAACACTAAGATCGTAAGATGTTTATTGAAGGAAATATAATTCGTCGTAAAATAAATAAATATAAAATATCCTTTTTTTGAATCTCAGGTATAAAATTCTATTGGTTACGATGATTTTTGAATTCTCACTTCAATCTACATTTTTGGGCTGTGTAAAAAACATTTTAGGAAGGACGAAATAAAAACGTTACGAAAAACATATGGAAAATAATGCTGGACTGAACAAAGGTTCTGCTACAGATGTAATAGAGATCTAATACAGATCTTTTCAAGAAATGCTTTTTCAACTCCATACCCTGTCACACTTTGAGACCCTTATTATTTATAACATAACTCGTTCTTGTTCCTTGAACCACAAACTTATCTTTCTAAATACTCTCATCTAAACAAAGATCTGAACAACGAAAAATCTAAAAATGCATTGAATCGTATCGCTCTCTCAGCTTATCGAACTGTGTACACTACGATAACAACACGTCCATATTCCTTACAAAACTATAGACATGAATATTATCGTATCGATAATAAAGGTTATAAATATAGATTAAATTTCAACGGAGCATCTCTGTTTTTTATAATTCTGTTCTCATGAAAAGGAACCGACCTTGGGGTGTAGGTAGCTGACAAAAACTAACATATTTAAAATTCTATCCATCAAGATAGAATGCTGAATCCGATAGCCATAAATAGAAACAAAAATGGTAGAAAATATTTGTCAGTGGAAAGATACCCTATCCTAACCTAAGTAAATATAATATATTCTTTTTTCTCACACCTGGATGGAAAGTACGTATTTTGCTCCCTGTTTTCAGGGAGCAAAGTGCCACATTCCCGCCCGCTTGAATCTGTGCCAGGGAGAAAAGTGCCTCATTCCTCCCGCTTGAATGTAGTAATGAATTAGTGCGCATGCGCTAAAAAATAGAAGCATGCGCACTAGTTCCTTAACCTTAAAAATGTTTTAATAAATTACTGCTCATGCTTATATATATTATATATTATGATATATAATTAATGATTTTAATAACATGTGTTGTCTCATATATTTTATATTTTATTTATTTTTACAAGTTTTAAAGATATTTGTTTACTTAAATATTACAAACATAAATAGGTTACTACGTATACATTTAGTTATTTTCTTGATTATGAGAGTTGTATTTGTTATTATTTATTATAATCTGTTTAAACTTACAATTCTTGAAAGTGACAAAAGGTGTATTGACGGTCAAAGAATCAATCACTTCGTTCTCGATTTGAATTTCATTTAAATGCTTTTTTTTGGACTCACACAGACTTACACACACAACCTCTTCGATTTTCAACACTCCCCACAATAATCATAATTTATAAACTCCCTATTTAATTAATTAAATTTTATTTTAAAAAATATTTTTTAAACTTAAACAATAATGTATATTTTTAATAGAATCTAATTTTATATTTAACTTTTTTTTTTAAGTTTTTTTATAAGTTTTTTTATATTTTATTTTATTTTTATATTTAAATTTTTTTTAAAGTAGGGGGCTCCGCCCCCTCACCCCCGCAGGGGGCTGTGCCCCCGGACCCCCCCTGATTTTTTTTTCTGGGGCTTCGCCCCCAGGCCCTCATCAGGGGTTTCACCCCTGGACCCCTTGATTGTTGTTAAATTTGCATAATCTTCGCAAAATGTATTAATTGACAACAAATAAAATAGTATATTACATACCTAGGACAGTATAGTAAGAAAGCGGCAACTTCGTTTTACGCAGCGAGAAGAGAGGAAGGCGGGAAGCGGCAACTTCGTTTGTTACAGATGCAGCGGGAGAAAAGTAGGCGCTTTTCGCCCGGGTAGAAAAGTAGTATATTATTATTTAATTACAAGCGAACTTTCGATCCAGGTGTGAGAAAAAATTGTATACTCACCACGGGAGCAAAGTATGACATCCCGACCCGCGTTTTTGTCACCCTCGCCTTCGGTTCGGGTGACAATATTACGCGGGTCGGAATGCCATACTTTGCTCCCTAGGTGAGTAATATACTATTCTGTAACTCAAGTAGATGATAGTCTTTCTTTGAATTAGAGATATTTTTATAGGTTAGCACATAAAAGTATTTTTTAAAGTGAAAACTTCTTTAGAATGGGTGTGATTTGAAAAAATGTAACGAAGCCTTCGTAACGGACGCTGTAGTGGGGGAAAACGGACATTGTAGTAGGGAAAAAGAGAAAAAGAAACAAACATATAAAATTGAGCCTGCGAGAGAATGAGACAGAATGTAGCTATACAGTTTTTCCTATTCTCGGTCTTTGCTTCGTAGTCCCCACTTCTGGCTACTAAGCTTTTTATATGTGTGTGTTTGTGTGCGACTACATACGTAGACACATATTATTTTGATACTAAAACTGTTTGTAGGAAGGAGCGATAGAAGGGTTGAAGAATAAACAGAGATAAGCGTGTTGGTAGAAGACAAAAGAATAAGGTCCAAACGAACCAATGGTCGAAATAAAGAAAGAAGGTGTGAGGTCTGTCTTTGTAAGTTGTATAAGTGTGTAAGGCTGTGTGAGTCTGGAAGGTATATATATTAGGGTGGGTCAAAAAATGACTTTTTTTTTCAAGTGCCACGCAAAAATGGGTTCCTAGACACCTTAAAAGAATTCTCACCTAATATGAGCTCTTAATTTTAATAGGAAGATCCTCCGCATCGCAGTTTTTTATTTTTTTTTTCAGTCCAATAGATTAAAATTCATACCTCATTATTTATTGATTTTACAAAAAAATGTTCAAGACGAATCTTGTAGAAAATTTAATGCTCTACAAAAAAGGTATTGTATACTTTTTCCGTAAACCTCACCATTTGAATGATATTGAAGATTTAAAGGGTATAGCCGGATAAGTATGGGAAATCTGCCCCGTGGCTTTTTTGACTCGCACTTGGGGGATCGATTTGGTGTCGAATAAAAATAATTCACCCCAAATTTTAGCTCTTTTACTCAAACGGTTCTCGAAATTTTCAAAAAAACCTGTTTTTTCGATTTTATTATTTTTTTATAGTAAAATTCAAAACTAATCAATGATGATTTTTTTTCTAGTTCTTAGGCGTCTAAGACATGAAAAAAAAATATGATCATAATATTTTAACGAAAAGCCGATTTTTGGCGGACGAAAGAAAATTACATTTTTTTTTTTTAGCTTTTTTTAAATATGTCAGTCACCAAAATTTTTCAGAAAATGTCTTTTATACTCCTCTATACTCAGGAATTTTCTTGAATTTTTTGAAGTGGTGGAACAATATGAAAAAAATTAAAAACTCATTTTTTTTCTAAAATCCCAAGTTTTAACTAATTTATATTTTTTTTCAGTTAAAAAAAAATGTGAAAAATTATTTTTTTTTCTCAAAATACACTTTGCCAGAAATTAACATAAAGATTATAATAAAACAATTAAGATACATTCCGTCTAACGTAACTAGAAGGGTTATTGATTATTGAAAATACATTTAAAGATAGTACTTATATATTCTTTATACGGTTAGATATTATTCTAAATCTTAGGCAACAAAAATAAAAATTATAATAAAAGATGTAACTATATTAGTCTTCATCACTGTCTTCATTCACTACGACACTAATTTTTTCATCGATGAACAGGCGACTCAGGATCTCAGCAGGTCTTACAATTTTTGTTAAATATCGAGCGTAAGATAAATAATATATGATAGCAGCAATGTGAGAGCAACATCCAACAGTGCGTCTACCATTCGCACAATCACAACAATATCGAGTTATTCCGGAAATATCGTTCTTATCTGGCTGATATTCAATAAAACAACGAATTAATTTCGAATTAATATGTCTTCGAATTAATATGTCGAGATCTGACTTCATACTTTATATTATTAGGTGTAATTTTTAAATAATGGAATGTGATTATTCCGTTTTCATCCATCATCTCAGCTAAATACGATACAGCTTGAGACATTTGATATGATCCAGTGAAAAGAATTTTGAGTTCTTGCTCTGATAATTCTGGAAAGTCAGTTAATTGTTCTGAAGTTATTATTGCAAAGGGAACTTTTCTTCTGGCCCAACGATTAGTTTCTTTCTCCAAGGCTAAAGTATTCTCTTGATCTTTTTTTGAATTCATGGCAGCAATTATTTTTTCTGTAAGATCAAGATCAGAATCAAGTCTTGTTCCACATTCATTGTGCAAAAAACAAGCGATTCGACAAAAAACACTAGTTTTTGGAAGCAATTTGTTATCCAGTTTATGATTTAATAGCTTAAACTTCTGTTTAATATTGCTATGTACTGCTTCAACAACCCAACGAATTTTGGTAACGAAACGGGATTTATTCGATTCATCTGTGGTCAACTGATTGAGTTTTCCTTTGAGAGCAGGCATTAGCACTTTGAACCCTAATTCTTCTAAGTATACAATCACATCACGAAAGCCACAATCAACCACAATAATGTCATCTTTTTTCAGCAATTTAATCAGACCATTGGGATCATTTAAGATCACTCTCATAATTTCAGCATCGTTTATATTAGCTGTATATGGCCCAAGCATATCTATAACGAAACCATTCGTAGTGCATATCGTGAATGGTTTACACAAAGGAACCTTTTTTTGACCAGAATATGATTTCCTCTGGTATTCGTTATTTGCACTTTTTTCATGACGAATATATGTTCCATCACAAATGAATATCAACTGGTCATCTTCTACTTGATACAATTTTTTAGCAGTGTTTGACGTATTAGTGAGTAATGTCTCCCTACTGATAGCATCAATTCCAAAATGCTGAGGTAAAACATCTTTTTTAAACGAAGATATAACTTCATCACAGTAGTTAGATACAATTTGTTCCCGAACTAAACCAAAAACGGAAGATATTACTGCATTCGAATTTCCGGTTCGTAATTTGAATAAAAAAATAACAAGAGCTTGAACGATATTACGATTCACTGAGTTTCTCATCGATGTTAACTTTTCACGAAGTTTTATCAATTTTTCCCAGGTAAGACTAGTAAATGCCTCTAACTGTTTTTCTGAAAACGAGTGATCTCCAATTTTATCAATTATGGACGAGTCAGTACCAATAGCGAGCTGTCCCAGTAATTTTTCCAAATCACGAACTTCAAATACACTGGTGTTCGAATAAATTCGAAAATTGTTAATGTCTTTATCATAGAACCGCTTTTTTATAAGATGGTCTTTACAACACCGATTTCCTTCGGGAATAAGGAGTTGTCTTTTGAAAAACACTTGTTTGCGTGCTTCAAATGGAACAGATTTGATATTTGATGATGATCCACAAATGCAACAGTTTTTGTGAGTAGCAACAATTCGAGGAAAACCCAACTCCACAAATTCTAATTCTTCTTCCATTTTTTCTTCAATAACATATGAAGGATCTTCAGTTGACGATACAGATGAAATAGTAGTGGATGAGGATTGAGATGAAATTGGCTGACTTTCGATACTTACTTGATCTGGAGATGAATCCTCAGTGTTCTTAAGTATAGGTGGTCTTGTTAAAATAACTCGACACTTACCACGAAAGGTATCATTAATAAGGACTCTCTTTCCAATTTTTTCTGTCGCAATATTAGCCTCATCAATTGTCATAATAACTTTTTTATATCCAACTGTTCTTCGCAAATATCTGTTACAATTAATGCATTTTTTATCAAAATCCATTCTGAAATAAAGATTTGAATTATGTATTGTGAGGTTTTCAGACAGAGAGAAAAATATAAAACTGAAGATAACTGACTAAGGACTGACTAAGTACAGATACAGACGGACTAACTGAGGACTGAAGACTAAGGACACTTTCTTACTTCTTTCCACATATTTATATCAGAAATGAGCTACACCCCTTTGGAGAGGGAAGGAGATTATAAATCTTATTGACCAATATCATAAGGATCCACCCCATAGTCCACCGATGGGTACAGCCTATAGTTTTTGGTAGTGGAAACAATGCATAAAGAAACTTGATCTGGAACATCGGAATGTTATCTCTTTTATGGTATACCGCATATGTTTACATAGGAATCCGAAATTCTTCAAAGGGTCCCGACACTGCACAAAGGGTTTTTATTGCACCAATATATCCCGATAATTCTTATGTTTGTTTATGGTTTTATGGCCCTTCTAAACTTTCCCTTCAGTTTCTGAATAGAATTTTCCTTTCCAGAAAATAGAATATAACGAAAAGAGCTAAATACTAGATTTTTTTCCTACAGTATAGGGAATTAAGAAATATACAGACAGATTCAATGAAAAAATTTACTTATTCAAGTGGTTGTAATGCTACAACTGTAAGCAAACAACAAAGCAAAATAAAGAAAACTTTAAAGCGAAACTTTAGAAAAAATGATTGCTGGTTAGTGAAAATCCCGATATATAGCGTTGAAATGCGTCAGCTCAGAACGTATTAAAAAAAAATAGTTTTTACGTAATCATTGTGAAACCAAATGATTGAAAATGTTTGATAAGTAATGTTATTGTGTATTTTGAGTAAAAAAATTATTTTTCACATTTTTTTTTAACTGAAAAAAAATATAAATTAGTTAAAACTTGGGATTTTAGAAAAAAATTAGTTTTTAATTTTTTTCATATTGTTCCACCACTTCAAAAAATTCAAGAAAATTCCTGAGTATAGAGGAGTATAAAAGACATTTTCTGAAAAATTTTGGTGACTGACATATTTAAAAAAAGCTAAAAAAAAAAATGTAATTTTCTTTCGTCCGCCAAAAATCGGCTTTTCGTTAAAATATTATGATCATATTTTTTTTTCATGTCTTAGACGCCTAAGAACTAGAAAAAAATCATCATTGATTAGTTTTGAATTTTACTATAAAAAAATAATAAAATCGAAAAAACAGGTTTTTTTTGAAAATTTCGAGAACCGTTTGAGTAAAAGAGCTAAAATTTGGGGTGAATTATTTTTATTCGACTTTTTTTTTTTTTTTTTTTTTTTTTTTTTTTTTTTTTTTTTTTTTTTTTTTTTTAAAAAAAAAAAAAAAAAAAAAAAAAAAAAAAAAAAAAAAAAAAAAAAAAAAAAAAAAAAAAAAAAAAAAAAAAAAAAAAAAAAAAAAAAAAAAAAAAAAAAAAAAAAAAAACGATATGCACTACGAATGGTTTCGTTATAGATATGCTTGGGCCATATACAGCTAATATAAACGATGCTGAAATTATGAGAGTGATCTTAAATGATCCCAATGGTCTGATTAAATTGCTGAAAAAAGATGACATTATTGTGGTTGATTGTGGCTTTCGTGATGTGATTGTATACTTAGAAGAATTAGGATTCAAAGTGCTAATGCCTGCTCTCAAAGGAAAACTCAATCAGTTGACCACAGATGAATCGAATAAATCCCGTTTCGTTACCAAAATTCGTTAAATTGTTGAAGCAGTACATAGCAATATTAAACAGAAGTTTAAGCTATTAAATCATAAACTGGATAACAAATTGCTTCCAAAAACTAGTGTTTTTTGTCGAATCGCTTGTTTTTTGCACAATGAATGTGGAACAAGACTTGATTCTGATCTTGATCTTACAGAAAAAATAATTGCTGCCATGAATTCAAAAAAAGATCAAGAGAATACTTTAGCCTTGGAGAAAGAAACTAATCGTTGGGCCAGAAGAAAAGTTCCCTTTTGCAATAATAACTTCAGAACAATTAACTGACTTTCCAGAATTATCAGAGCAAGAACTCAAAATTCTTTTCACTGGATCATATCAAATGTCTCAAGCTGTATCGTATTTAGCTGAGATGATGGATGAAAACGGAATAATCACATTCCATTATTTAAAAATTACACCTAATAATATAAAGTATGAAGTCAGATCTCGACATATTAATTCGAAGACATATTAATTCGAAATTAATTCGTTGTTTTATTGAATATCAGCCAGATAAGAACGATATTTCCGGAATAACTCGATATTGTTGTGATTGTGCGAATGGTAGACGCACTGTTGGATGTTGCTCTCGTATTGCTGCTATCATATATTATTTATCTTACGCTCGATATTTAACAAAAATTGTAAGACCTGCTGAGATCCTGAGTCGCCTGTTCATCGATGAAAAAATTAGTGTCGTAGTGAATGAAGACAGTGATGAAGACTAATATAGTTACATCTTTTTATTATAATTTTTATTTTTGTTGCCTAAGATTTAGAATAATATCTAACCGTATAAAGAATATATATAAGTACTATCTTTAAATGTATTTTCAATAATCAATAACCCTTCTAGTTACGTTAGACGGAATGTATCTTAATTGTTTTATTATAATCTTTATGTTAATTTCTGGCAAAGTGTATTTTGAGGAAAAAAATAATTTTTCACATTTTTTTTTAACTGAAAAAAAAATATAAATTAGTTAAAACTTGGGATTTTAGAAAAAAAATGAGTTTTTAATTTTTTTCATATTGTTCCACCACTTCAAAAAATTCAAGAAAAATTCCCGAGTATAGAGGAGTATAAAAGACATTTTCTGAAAAATTTTGGTGACTGACATATTTAAAAAAAGCTAAAAAAAAAAATGTAATTTTCTTTCGTCCGCCAAAAATCGGCTTAATGTTAAAATATTATGATCATATTTTTTTTTTCATGTCTTAGACGCCTAAGAACTAGAAAAAAAATCATCATTGATTAGTTTTGAATTTTACTATAAAAAAGTAATAAAATCGAAAAAACAGGTTTTTTTGAAAATTTCGAGAACCGTTTGAGTAAAAGAGCTAAAATTTGGGGTGAATTATTTTTATTCGACACCAAATCGATCCCCCAAGTGCGAGTCAAAAAAGCCACGGGGCAGATTTCCCATACTTATCCGGCTATACCCTTTAAATCTTCAATATCATTCAAATGGTGAGGTTTACGGAAAAAGTATACAATACCTTTTTTGTAGAGCATTAAATTTTCTACAAGATTCGTCTTGAACATTTTTTTGTAAAATCAATAAATAATGAGGTATGAATTTTAATCTATTGGACTGAAAAAAAAATAAAAAAAACTGCGATGCGGAGGATCTTCCTATTAAAATTAAGAGCTCATATTAGGTGAGAATTCTTTTAAGGTGTCTAGGAACCCATTTTTTGCGTGGCACTTGAAAAAAAATGTCATTTTTTGACCCACCCTAATATATATACCTTCCAGACTCACACAGCCTTACACACTTATACAACTTACAAAGACAGACCTCACACCTTCTTTCTTTATTTCGACCATTGGTTCGTTTGGACTCTATTCTTTTGTCTTCTACCAACACGCTTATCTCTGTTTATTCTTCAACCCTTCTATCGCTCCTTCCTACAAACAGTTTTAGTATCAAAATAATATGTGTCTACGTATGTAGTCGCACACAAACACACACATATAAAAAGCTTAGTAGCCAGAAGTGGGGACTACGAAGCAAAGACCGAGAATAGGAAAAACTGTTGTATAGCTACATTCTGTCTCATTCTCTCGCAGGCTCAATTTTATATGTTTGTTTCTTTTTCTCCTTTTCCCTACTACAATGTCCGTTTTCCCCCACTACAGCGTCCGTTACGAAGGCTTCGTTACATTTTTTCAAATCACACCCATTCTAAAGAAGTTTTCACTTTAAAAAGTACTTTTATGTGCTAACCTATAAAAATATCTCTAATTCAAAGAAAGACTATCATCTACTTGAGTTACAGAATAGTATATTACTCACCTAGGAAGCAAAGTATAGTATTCCGACTAGTGTAATATTGTCACCCGAACCGAAGGCGAGGGTGACAAAAACGCGGGTCGGGATGTCATACTTTGTTCCCGTGGTGAGTATACAATTTTTTCTCACACCTGGATCGAAAGTTCGCTTGTAATTAAATAATAATATACTACTTTTCTACCCGGGCGAAAAGCGCCTACTTTTCTCCCGCTGCATCTGTAACAAACGAAGTTGCCGCTTCCCGCCTTCCTCCCTTCTCGCTGCGTAAAACGAAGTTGCCGCTTTCTTACTATACTGTCCTAGGTATGTAATATACTATTTTATTTGTTGTCAATTAATACATTTTGCGAAGATTATGCAAATTTAACAACAATCAAGGGGTCCAGGGGTGAAACCCCTGATGGGGGCCTCAGGCGAAGCCCCCCAGAAAAAAAAAATCAGGGGGGTCCGTAAAAACCGCCCCCGGCGGGGGCGGAGGGGGCGGAGCCCCCACTTTAAAAAAATTTAAATATAAAAATAAAATAAAATATAAAAAAACTTATAAAAAAACTTAAAAAAAAAGTTAAATATAAAATTAGATTCTATTAAAAATATACATTATTGTTTAAGTTTAAAAAATATTTTTTAAAATAAAATTTAATTAATTAAATAGGGAGTTTATAAATTATGATTATTGTGGGGAGTGTTGAAAATCGAAGAGGTTGTGTGTGTAAGTCTGTGTGAGTCCAAAAAAAGCATTTAAATGAAATTCAAATCGAGAACGAAGTGATTGATTCTTTGACCGTCAATACACCTTTTGTCACTTTCAAGAATTGTAAGTTTAAACAGATTATAATAAATAATAACAAATACAACTCTCATAATCAAGAAAATAACTAAATGTATACGTAGTAACCTATTTATGTTTGTAATATTTAAGTAAACAAATATCTTTAAAACTTGTAAAAATAAATAAAATATAAAATATATGAGACAACACATGTTATTAAAATCATTAATTATATATCATAATATATAATATATATAAGCATGAGCAGTAATTTATTAAAACATTTTTAAGGTTAAGGAACTAGTGCGCATGCTTCTATTTTTTAGCGCATGCGCACTAATTCATTACTACATTCAAGCGGGAGGAATGAGGCACTTTTCTCCCTGGCACAGATTCAAGCGGGCGGGAATGTGGCACTTTGCTCCCTGAAAACAGGGAGCAAAATACGTACTTTCCATCCAGGTGTGAGAAAAAAGAATATATTATATTTACTTAGGTTAGGATAGGGTATCTTTCCACTGACAAATATTTTCTACCATTTTTGTTTCTATTTATGGCTATCGGATTCAGCATTCTATCTTGATGGATAGAATTTTAAATATGTTAGTTTTTGTCAGCTACCTACACCCCAAGGTCGGTTCCTTTTCATGAGAACAGAATTATAAAAAACAGAGATGCTCCGTTGAAATTTAATCTATATTTATAACCTTTATTATCGATACGATAATATTCATGTCTATAGTTTTGTAAGGAATATGGACGTGTTGTTATCGTAGTGTACACAGTTCGATAAGCTGAGAGAGCGATACGATTCAATGCATTTTTTAGATTTTTCGTTGTTCTGATCTTTGTTTAGACGAGAGTATTTAGAAAGATAAGTTTCTGTGGTTCAAGGAACAAGAACGAAATATGTTATAAATAATAAGGGTCTCAAAGTGTGACAGGGTATGGAGTTGAAAAAGTATTTCTCGAAAAGATTCCTATTAGATCTCTCATTACATCTGTACCAGAACCTTTGTTCAGTCCAGCAGTATTTTCCATATGTTTTTCGCAACGTTTTTATTTCGTCCTTCCTAAAATATTTGTTAGACAGCGCAAAAATTTAGATTGAAAATGAGAAATCGAAAACCATCGTAACCAATAAAATTTTATACCTGAGTTTTACAAAATGGATATTCTATATTTACTTATTTTACGACGAATTATATTTCTTTCAATAAACATCCTATGATTTTGGTGTCTATCTATGACTATCGCATTCAGCAATCCATTTTCATTGCTTAAATTTGGCAAAGTGTAGTTTTTATGAGCTATTCCACTCAAAGATCATACTGGTGCCCTTTGTTATATATGGTAATAATAATCTAATAAATAAATCCTACAATTATCTTACTCTTGAAACTGTGCATTCGTCTCATTCTCTCAAAACTTAGTTTTTTTAAGGTTTCACTTCTGACACGTTTGATCTGCCACACATGATTTTTTTCTTCGTGTAAATTTGAGCATTGTTTTGTTTTCAAAATTTTGCAAAGCAAAATGTTTTTTTCAAAAAAGAATATAAAAAATAAATAGAAATAAAAAAAACTCCAGCAATATATGTTAATGTACTAGAGTGAACAAATATAGATGGACTCTAAAATACTATGTAAAATTTATATATGATAGAATAAATGAACTTATAATTTTTAATCCATATAAATACACTTATAAACACATAGAAACGATAAATTAGTATTTACGATTAATGTTAAAAAAGATTATCTATAAAATAGAGAAAAAAAAACTAATATAAATAAAGAAACAATTGTCATTCGACATAAACAAAAAATAAATAAACGCTTATATAACATTATTAGATATTTATTGATGAAATAAATAATTAATCTTTAAAAAATAAAAAGTTTAAATATAAAATTCATGAATATTCGTCAAAAATTTGGATTCACCAAGGACGCAAAAGATTGAAAAAGTTTGCCAACCACTGGACGATCAACGCAAATCAACACGAATATGTATATAGCAAACATACATGCGTATAATATAAAGGAGAAAAAATAAAGAAGAATGTTGCGTGAAGTAATTGCATTTTCCCCCTCTCATAATCATTATTAATCACGATTGCATGATATTACTATACAACGTATAATTAATATAATACAAAGTACGAATATAGGAGGACTTCAATTTTCTTGTTACATCATATTTTTTCTCGTGCCTTTTTATATTTGCAATGTAACCTTGAATAATGATTCTACTCTTCGTGGAAATACTTCGAAGTGGGATCATGTAACATAGTTAAATAAAGTAACAAACGAGAGGATAGCCGTGATCAGTCGAGGGAGTAACTTCAAAGAGATAACTTTCTCTATCTCTGTTCTTTGATTATTTTTTTCTGACTGTTAAACGAGATTGAAAATTAAGTCAAAATGCAACGATGGGCTGGTAAAATAGCTATAGTTACTGGTGCATCAAGTGGAAATGGATTAGCAATAGCTAAAGCTCTTGTACGACATGATGTTGTTGTGGTTGGTTTTGCACGAAGGAAAAATAAAATGCAGGTAAAGGTTTCGATTAAACTTCTTTTCTTTTTGTTTTTATTTTTCAATGGATTTTAATCATAAAGAAAGAACTTTATGCAATTTTGATGGTAGTAATTCTTGAGTATTGAAAATATTGTGGATATTAATTTGGTGAAATAATTTGTTATTATTATTATTATTATTATTATTATTATTATTATTAGTATTATTAATTGGCATTAGGAATTCGAAAATTCATTGCCGCAAATACCAAATCCCGCCATTGTTCCCGTCCCGGAGAGCGATCCTTCCATTCACGGTCTTCTTATCCTATTTCTTTTAGGTCTCTTTTAATATTATCCTCCCATCTACGTCTCGATCTATCTAGTGGTCTTTTCCCGTTCGGTATACCGATCAATATTTTGTGTGCCGTTCGATCCTTCCCCATGCGCGCCACGTGACCAGCCCATCTTAATCGGCGTGATTTTACGACGTTGATAATGTCCGGTTTGTTATACAATCGATGTATTCTACGTTATGGAGTTTTCTCCATTCGCCCGTTTCCTCATCGCGTTTTGCACCGAAGATTTTACGAAGGACTTTATTTTCAAAGACCCTAAATTTATTTTCGTCCCGTAACGTAAGCGACCACGTTTCGCTACTATGAAGGACTACCGGTAGGCCTTATTAATTGAATTAATTTATGGACTTCTTCTATTATTTTACTTCCCCCTCCCCCTATTTTATTAGCTCCGCTAGAAATCAAGTGATTTTGTAATTTTTTAATTGTGCTTTTTTACATCTGAAATTGTCAATTCGTTAATCATAAGTTTTATTGTATGGAACTCACAACCTTCTATTTCCTGGTCGTTCTCAAATTCTAGATTCAATAGCCTGTCAAAATAATTTTTTCACGTATTTAGTACTCCCATTTCATCCATAATTAAGGGGGTATTCTGGTCTAGAAATTGGAAAAAATAGATTTTTTTTTCATATTTTTAAAGCTTAACCTTTTAAGAATATGTCCTTAAGAAGATTTTTCAAAATTCAAATTATTTTTGGAGATATAGCTGTTTTAGTGACGCGGCTTCCTATATCCTACCCTTATTATGCGAAACTTTGAACGCGTTTTTCTCGAAACTGTTTTTTTTGTCACGGTTGCAATGATATCTCAAGTTCTACTTAACCGATTTATTTGACATTTGGTGAGAGTCTTCTCTATCCATTTCTCTATCGTACTAATCAAACCTCTTACAACAATTTTCAATTTCTACGATTTTGAAAAAATTCGGAACAGTAAAAAAAATTGGTAAAAATAATGTATCTTTTTTTCAGACAGCCGTAATTTAGTGAAAAAAAAATTTTTTTCAATTCTTTTAGTTCGAACGATAGCGGCATTATTCTTAATTAATAATCTTTTTTATTTTTTTATTTCGGATTATTAGAAGAGCTGCAATCGTGACAACCGTCGAGCACCAATTTTTTGAGACCCCCCACTTCATCAGCCTATATCTTTTTCAATTTTGAATTTTTCACTATTTTGTTTTTTTCATGTATTCTTGAAATATTAATAAATATCTTGTAACATTATAGATAGTGAAAATATTATTCGTCTTTTTGTTATTGCACTTGAAAAAGTACCTAAAATCCATGCTTCTAGACCAGAATACCCCCTTAAATAATTATTCATATCTTTCACTAACTTGGAATCCTTTTCTAAAGTTATTTATCCCCAAGTACATACCACGGACGCATTACTGCTTTGGCAATTTTCGTCTATTTCTTCTACTTTTTGTTTTAGGAACTGTCGCTTTCTGTTTTTGAAAAAATTATGAGCTACTTGCCTAATATTGCAAAATTCGGGTTTCATCCGTGTTTTGGGTCATCCAAGTGATACACGCTTCGTTTCGGACTTTAACGGCTTTCTCGCATTCTTCGTCGAACCATGGTTTATTTTTGTGCTTTTTATAAAAGCCAACGGTGGCTCCCGCCGATTTAATTATCGCGTCGAATATGTTTTCCCTTTTTTAACCGTACTGTCCTCCGTTTCGTCAATTTCCTTTGAGGTCGCGAATCTGTTTGCTACTTCGGCCGTGTACTTTATTCCGTTTTCTTCATTGGTAGGACTTTCTACATTTAGCCGTTTATTTTCTATCCATTGCCCGTTAGTCTTATTTATAGAAAGACCTCTAGTAGCACAAAATATTAGAAAAATATTCAATACATATGTATTTAATATTAAAAAGAGGTACAATGTCTATTAATGCACACTCACATACACAACTTATTGATGCTAGAACCTTCCACATTATTCCTTCGACTGTTTACCTAGAATATTTACTCACCCATACACAGATTACCTTTGCGAGGTTTACATAAAACATAATATTTAAATAAACAATAAAATTTCATGCATCGACTATGTTAATCATTATCATATTATACATATAAAACTATTAATCTCTCAATATTGCTATCGTTATTATCATATTTTTTATATCATTATATACGTACGTATTCTATTATTAAAATAAACTACTCAAGATACAAATTGTTGATTTAGACCGAGATGCAAAATGTTAAGGGAAAAGAATGTGGAAAGGAAAGTTTTATGCTGTCGAATGTGACGTCACTAAATCTGAAAGTATCGAGCAAGCATTTCAATGGGTCAAGAACAATTTGGGTGTGGTTCATATTCTAGTGAACAATGCTAGTGTTTCAACTAACAAGAAATTTATGGCTACGAATTTAATTTTTATTAAACATTTGAAATTGTTTGAAAAAAATGAAAAATAAAAACCGGAAATTTTTTATTTTGTTAGATTCGTCTAGACTCGATTGGGAAAAAAATTATTCAATACCAATGTGTTAGGATACATTGATTGTACCAAAACGTGCAGCTAAAATAATGATGGATGCTAATGTGGAAGGTCATATTGTTAATATGAACAGGTTTGATAATGCATTTTATGAAAGTTTTTCATTGTTATCATAGATTGCATTTAGATAAAAATATTTGATACCGTTATTTTTAATTATTTAAATATATTTATTTATATAAATTTTTAACGATAGTACTGGTGGGCACGAAATAATAACTTTCGATGGTATGACTGGTAATTTGTACCCAGCATCTAAACATGCTACGCGTGCTGCTACCGAGATAACCCATAAGGAATTTTATGGTAGCAAAATACGAGTTTCTGTAAGTTAATGCCAAATTTATGTGTCAAAGAATTTATTAACTTTCTGTAATTGTGTGAATTTTGTTAAATTTTTTAAAAAGTAATCATTTCACATAAACTTTTAATACAAATCTATACTGTATTATATTAATACTTAAATGTAAATAAATATTATATTATTTGGTAGTTCAGAAAAGTGATTTCGATTTTTCCTGATACAATAAAAGCGTCTAGTTTAAGTGCAAGCCGGCAAATAACAACACCGTGAAATCGGTGAGAGGTTAACCAGTTAACAAATCCAACTGTTTATGCCCACTTCAAAGACCTAGGTTTAACCTCGAAGCGAAAATTGTCTTCACTTTCACGAAAGTAAAACGAAATTACTTTTCAAACAACTCAATAGTATAATAATAATTTATTATATATATGTATATATCTAGTTATATAACATAAGTGATTCTACTCTTATATTTAATATTTATTTTTATATTAATATAATAAATATTAGCATTAATATGCTATATTAAATCTTATAATTTACGAATATATATTTTTTTTATAAAAAAATGAAAAAATATATAAATAATTTTAAAACTATATACAAATATGAAGGGTTACAGATGGAATAAGAAATAAGAGAGAACGTAAATAAAGTCAAATAAATTTATATTATTTCCATAATATTGCATTATTGTTCAATTAAAATCTATTTTAAAAATATAGGGCATCAGTCTAAGATTGGTAGCAACTAGTTATCACCAAAGCTAATAATTTTGATTTATCGAACGTGAATATGAATCAACCCATGTTGGAACCCAGTGATATCGCAGATGTCGTTATTTATATCATTGGAACTCCACAACGTGTTCACATTTGGGATTTAGTTGTTAGACCATTTGGAGAACTTAAGTATGAGGGTCACAAGCAGATTAGTTAGAATATATATATATTGTAACTAATATGTTGTAATATATATAGTATATATAATATACATATACTGTATTACAAAAACTCTGTTACACTCTGTACAATAAAAAAATTAATTTTCTATTTTGATTTACAAAATCAAGTAAAGAATTAAATATACATAAATATCATTTAATAGCAAATTGTTCTCACAAAAATGTTAAACGAAATGACGAATTGTGTATTATGAAATGTTGGTTTAATGTATAATAAAGTAATTTGTCTTTCCATGATAATGCTCTCCTCTGTCCACTGTGATTTTGTGTCTGTATTTGTTTCTGTAGACAAAAAATAAATGACATATGAGACAAACTCAAAGCATGACTATTCAGAACCAGTGGTTCTTAAATTTAAGATAGCGATTTTTTAAAGTGAAACTTCATTATGGAGGTTACCAGCAATTTACAAGTCATACAAAAAAGTAAAAGATTTTCAGAGAGGAACGTTTAAATTCAGTGGTGGGAGAAGTGGGTGAATACAGATCAGACAAGCAATGGTATATAAAAATCAAGCATGTAGAAATAAGAATCTTAAGAGTGCAAAACTACTTTGTGCGTACGCGTACATGCATGTGTGATGATAAATTGAGCGATAGAAAATGCGAGATGTTTTTATAAATGAATAAGATACGAAAAAAGATATATAAAAAACAATTTTTATGTAATAACTTTATTTCTCTTTCCTGTATAAAATTAAAAATCAGGAAATATGAAAAATAAAATAGGAAAATACAAAAATTCATAATATCATGTATACGTATGTATAATACATACGTATTCGAGAGAATGAGACGAATGCACAGTTTCAAAGAGTAAGATAATTGTAGAATTTATTTATTATAATATTATTACCATATATAATAAAGGTCACCGGTATGGTCTCTGGGTGGAATAGTTAATAAAAAGTACACTTTTCCAAATTCAAGCAATAAAAATGGAATACTGAATGCGATAGTTATGAATAGACACCAAAATCGTAGGATGTTTATCAAAGGAAATATAATTCGTCAGAAATTAAGTAAATATAAATAATCCTTTTTTTGAAACTCAGGTATAAAATATTTGTTGTTAGTAAGGTGAGTCGGGGGAATATGCCAATGCGGGGAATATGCCACTTTGCTATATCTCCTATAATTATAAGTAGATACCAATAGGAGCAAGATTGAGGTGTTTATTATGTACAGCTGACCATACTGCATAAATAATACAGTATACCAACGTAGTTTTCAGTTGCTTTCTAGACATAGTTGGATAAATTTGGTGAGAATCTAAAATTTTCTGTAACTTTAATGTTTATTTTCTATCATATTTATATGTTTTTCTTAAAACGAGTTTTTGTATATTGTCTAGAATTAATAATATTTCATAACGACACTGATTTAAAAACATAATAAGTAAGATTTTTTTTCTTTTTTTTTTACTTTAACATTTTTTTTTGTGCATTCAAGGAAAAATGCCACAAAATGAGTTGGGATATTATTTCAGTGGAGACTTTTGTCCTGTGTGCCACATAAGTTTTTATAGTAAGAAAGGACTGAAATGCGATTGGGTGCAATGTGGCAAATGTGAAAAATGGATGCACGAAACTTGTTGTGAAAGTGAAACTTGCCCTATATGTAAATCATAAAATTTGTCAAATTTATTATTGTTATCTCATTTTTTTGAAGCGATTTATGATAATTATTAAGGTAGTTAATCGAAATTATATTTGTTACATTGTAAAAGTATTCAATTACGAGTTATTTGTGATATTTATGTGGGACGAACGCCTCCATGCCAAACTTGATAAGCATTCGTGGAAGGGAACTAGTCTGTAACCCCTGGATAGCTCAATTGGTTAAAAAAGAGCAGTCGCCCGGAAAGCGAAAGATCCGTGGTTCGAGTCCCGGTCCAGTCAGTCCAGCGGTCCAGTTTTTTTTTCACGAATCTTACATTTATATGAAATTAAATTCTTTTTTGGGCAAGTGGCATATTAGCCATACATGTGGGGAATATGCAACTTTCAACACGCACTAATTTATTCTTACTAATTAATAACTAAACAAATATTTAGATTATTGTTTTTGTGCGAATAATAAATAGAGGCCATGTTTATTAAATCCACGTATTTAGGTTTCGTCGAATTTATTTATGTACTTTTTAGATTGATTTTTTGTGTTTAGCTGTGGCATATTCCCTCAATTTACCTTATGGTTTCTAAATTTCTGTTTTCAGTCTATATTCCTTGCGCTGCTAACAAACATATTAGGATAAACGAAATAAAGACGTTACGAAAAACATATGGAAAATACTGCTGGACAAGAACGAAGGTTCTGGTAAAATGCAATGAGAGATCGAATAGAGATATTCTCTAGAAATGTTTTTTCAACTCTATATCCTGACACACTTCGAGACCACTTATTATTTATAACATATCTCGTCTTTATTCTTTGGACCACAAACATATCTTTCTAAAAAATGCTCGTCTAAATAAAGATCTGAACAACG
The DNA here is from genome assembly GCF_049000335.1 of Polistes dominula. Taxonomy (NCBI): domain Eukaryota; kingdom Metazoa; phylum Arthropoda; class Insecta; order Hymenoptera; family Vespidae; genus Polistes; species Polistes dominula. The sequence continues at coordinate 2,112 of NW_028300969.1, read as the reverse complement.
AAAAATCTAAAAAATGTATTGAATCGTATCGCTCCCTCAGCTTATCGAACTGTAGGTACACTACGGGTCTCGAATTTGGGACCTCGTGGTAAGCTCCACCGATTCACGCTGGGCGTTCAACATCTTAAAAATGTTTTTATTTTATTGAAAAATTAGTATATAAGTTTCTTAAATACGCAAATATTACAATTAATAATATAGAGGAGGAGGTTGTGGCTTTTTGACACACTGATGTAGACGGTGTTAAGGTTACGGAGCGGAGATAATGGGGTGGGAGGAGAGGAAAGAGATCGAGGGGGTACAGGAAAGGTACTTGAGGTGGACATTAGGAGTAGACTGGAGGACACTAGGATACATGGTAAAAGAAGAAGGAAAAAGAGATAAATTGGGAACAAGAGCAGCGAAGAGAGCGTGGAAGTATGAGGAGAAGTTAACACTTAGCCGACCGAACGCCTCACAGGAGACCTCTACAGTTTCCACCGCGCTCGAGAAAGCCAAACTGCGCTCTCCACCGCGCATTTATCTGATGTAGTGTTTTAGGAAATAATATCTATAGCTGGCAAAGACTCCATCGGAAATCCCAAAAATAAAGAGCCGTAATAATGAGCAATAAACAATTTCAAAACTTGATACCATTTATTATAAGTTGTACCCTAGATAAATAAGCTCTACAAAGAAAGAAGCGTTCCTCAGATGAAAAGGGAAGAATTACCCGAGCGGTCGGCAACTCGACTATTTTGAAAAAAGGTAGATCTCCCCGATCGGTCAGCTAATAGTCCAGTCAAAATAGCCCTGAAATCGGGTTTTTTGAGCTATACGGCTGAAAAAATATGCAAATTATCAGAAAAATGCGTACAGCACTTTGGGCAAAGTAAAAAAGTTCTCAACCACCGGGAAAGGGCAGTGAAAAAAACTAAAAACTACCCCAAAACACGATTTTTGGATTATATGTTGAAAATATCAAAAAAAAGTTTCAAATAAAAGTTGTAGAGCATAAAATTTCAAACCTATCTACCCCGGCATCGGGGACTATTTTTCCCCTAAAACGCACTTCTGTCACCCCTACAACGGGTTCAAAGTACTCAAAAAAATGAAAATTTAATAAAAAATATAAAAATTGGACTTTTTTAATTTTTTTTTTTTTTAATTATCTTTAAAAACTACAAAGAACAATCGTAGGGAAACAAAAATTTTTTTTTCATCGCTTCTATTAAAAATCAAGGGGTGAAAACGGTTTTTGATCGATATTTCGCTTAAAACGGGTTATTTAAAAAAAAATTTTCTTTTTCATATGAATTTTTAATTTATATAGAGAATATAGAAGAAAAAGAAGATATATTTAAGAAAAATTATTTTGACACGTTATACTGTTTACATTTGGACGAAACTAACTTATGATTGATTAGCTCTCTTGCACGCATGTAAAACTAAGAGTTTGCGCATGCCACCCATGGCGACCTACGTCACAATGAGTAAGAGCAGGATAGCTTCATTTTCTGTTTCTTTCTACAAAGTCGTAGGACTAAGGGAGTAATTACTCTGTCTTTAAATTGGGATATTTCCTACAGGTAAATATTTATAAATATAAATTCAACACCAAAATTTAAAAAATAAATTAAAAATTCATATGAAAAAGAAAATTTTTTTAAATAACCCGTTTTAAGCGAAATATCGAGCATAAAACGGTTTTCACCCCTATGATTTTTTGAAAAATAGGGATGAAAAAAAAAATTTTTGTTTCCCTACGATTGTTCTTTGTAGTTTTTTAAAGATAATTAAAAAAAAAAAAAATTAAAAAAGTCCAATTTTTATATTTTTGATTGAATTTTCAATTTTTGAGTACCCCCCGAACCGTCGTAGGGGTGAAGGGGTGCGTTTCAGGGAAAACAATGGTCTAATATAGATAGTCCTAAAATTTTATGTTCCCACAACTTTTATTTAAAACCTTTTTTGATATTTCTCAACATATAATCCAAAAATCGTAGTTTAAAGTAGTTTTTAATTTTTTTCACCCCTTTCCCGGTGGTTGAGAACTTTTTTACTTTGCCCACAAGTGCTGTACGCATTTTTTTGATAATTTCCATATTTTTTCAGCCGTATAGCTCAAAAACT